>NC_079414.1:9236983-9241983 GCF_026213295.1 Gadus chalcogrammus | reverse complement strand
GGCTGACCAGGAGACGCCGAGACGTCTGCGAGAGGATTTTTATGCGCTAAAGGCGTATCTTTTCCTTGTGAAACCAACACGCAGGATTAATTGCATGTGAGTGTGTTTGTGTGAGTCTGTTTGTTATTGGATCTGAGTGCGGAGAGTTTGTGTGTGTGTGCGTTTGTGTGTGTGTGGGGGTATTTGTGTTTGGTCCTGAGAGCGGAGCGTTTGTGAGCGGGCTGCAGACTGCCACACACCTCTGCTGCTGCAGCCGCGCGAAGACCACAGAGGAGATGGGCAGACCCTGACCGGCGGGTTCCTCAGCCGCGCCGATGGAGTCATGTGGACATGTCTACCAGTGTTTCTCCCCTAGTGGATATCTAATGCCCAGCCCCCCCGCCCCGCCGCCCCCAACGGACTGAGTGACAGCATGACCCCCGCCACGCTCCTCCTCCTCCTGCCTGCCCTCCTCCTCCTCAGACTCTCCGGCCACCTCACCTCAGGGGCCGCCCTGGGGGAGGGGGGGTTCCAGAACCAGACCCTGCCGGACTTCTCGCTAAACGGCACCGGGACGGTGGCGGACCCCCTCGCCGCCACCGCGGACCCCCCCGGCTCCGAGCGGCCCGCCCCGGAGGAGCCGGACGGCGGGTCGGCAGCGGCGGAGAGCTTCCTGTACAGCGGGGACCGGGCGGCCCTGGCGCTGGGGGGCTGCTCCCGGAGCTACCGGCCGGGCGCCCGCAACCCCGCCCTGCCGGGGGGGTCCTACGGGCCGCTGGGCGCCGCCGCCGACGGGCTGGCCAACACAGCCAACTTCCTGAACCTGGTGTTCCAGGCCAGCGACCTGCGGGAGGCCACCCTGGAGGAGGACATGGAGTGGTACCACGCCCTGGCCCGGGCGCTGCTGGAGGACACGCCCCTCGTCCAGCGCGCGCTGCTCACCTTCGACGCCGAGCCGGCGGCTGAGCCGGCGGCCAAGGCCGCCACGCCGCGCCTGGTGCTGGTCGCCCTGCGGGGGCCGGGCCTCAAGGTCCCGGCCATCCTGCTCCAGGACCTGACCAAGGCCTGGGAGACCCTGCACCCCCCCGGCCCCCCCGCCGGCCCCGCCCCCGGCTCTGGCCCCGACTTGGGACGACGGCTGGTTCTCCGACCTCAAGTTTCCGGGCGTGGGGGCGCGGGCGCTGGGGGCGCTGTCTAAGCGGGTGCTCTTCAACGACCTGGCCACCCTGGACACGCCCAAGTGGAAGCGGGGCGACGGCTACGTGGCCAATCGCAGCGGGGTGCGCTGGGCCGACTCCCCCTTCCTGGAGTGCAAGGACGGCCGCTTCCTGCCAGCATGGCTGCTAACGCTCTCCACTTCCTTCTACGGCCTCAAACCCGACCTGACCCCCGAGTTCAGGTCTGGTTCCGTCAACAACACACTGCACAACCACACACTGCACAACAACACACTGCACAACAACACATTACACACAACACAACACAACACAACTACCTTTTAACACTGTTTCTAGTGTTTCAAAGGTTCTATGGTTGTATAGTTCGATGATTTTAGGTTCTATGGTCTATGTTCAAGGTCTTATGGTTCTATGGTTTCTGTGGTTTTATCGTTCAATGATTTTAGGGTCTGAGTTCTATGTTCGAGGTCCTACGGTTCTAGATTCTAAGTTGGTATGTCTCTATGGTTCTATGGTATAAAATTCTCGTGTCTATGTTCGATGTTCTAAGGTTTTACATTCTAAGGTTCAATCAGTGCGGTTCTATAATTTTAGAGTCATATGGTTGTTCTAAGGTCCTAGGTAACTCTCTAACCAACAAACATGGCAACAACAAACGCTATAGCATTTAGAACCATGGATCCCCCATTATCCAATCATATCTCTGATCTCCTCTTCCAATAGCTTTTGCTCCTCTTGGAGTTTGTTGAGTAAGAGCTGTAATTGGACAAGGTATGCTGGAGAGAACCTGACATTTAAAAGACAGACCTGCTGCTTCCTCAGAATTAACATCAACTCGGCCTTACAGTGGTCTGATCCTTTCAATGCAGCTTTAATTGTAAACGTGTGTGTGTGTGTGTGTGTGTGTGTGTGTGTGTGTGTGTGTGTGTGTGTGTGTGTGTGGTGTGTGTGTGTGTGTGTGTGTGTGTGTGTGTGTGTGTGTGTGTGTGTGTGTGTGTGTGTGTGTGTGTGTGTGTGTGTGTGTCCAGGGGTGTGATCCGTGTGGACGTGGACATCCAGAGCATCGACGTGGACCAGTGTGCAGTGGGAGAAGGCTGGTTCTCTGACACACATCAGTGCAACCGCACCTCCATGGAGGTAAGACCCAGTCCCCCCACCCCTCTACCAGGACCCCCAACAGCACCACTCTGGGCTCGTTGAGTCTGGTGTTGGCAGTGGGGCCATCCCTGCTCCTCCAGCTACAGTAGTCCTCATGTCCTCACCTATCTCTCCCTATGGGGGTTACTCAAGAGTGAGGTCCACTGTGTTCCATGTCAACCTAGATGGTTTCCTATGATCAGAGAAGAGATAGGACTGAAGCAGAAGCGATCAAGAAAGTCACCTGGTAAGGTTCTGGTGGTGTTGTACCTCTGACCCCCAGCTGTTATTTGATGTGTCTCAAGTCTCAAGGATATAAGTGTCTGCTGAATAGTAAATGACTCCTGCAGGTTCTGCCTGTGGGACTCTTGTTTCCTCCAAGTTGGTTTCTCTGACCGGTCGGACTGGCCTCCTGCAGGTCAGACTGAACGTCAACTCAGCAGGGCTTTTCAAACTGAGCCACCAAAACCAAAAAGGCCCCAAAACATCTCTGCTGCCAAAAGTTATGTCGGTCCAAGTCTGGAATACAGAGCTGGGCTGCACGCCTTCAGAAAGCCAAAACTGTACCCTACCCTTAATGACAATGTTCACCCCTTTTTTTTTTACATGTTAGAATGAAGTGGACTTACCACTGCAGGCATAGGGGCAGTACACCCTTATGAAAAGAAGATTGCAATAATTGACTTAGCTTAAGTAATAAACTACAAATTCTTAGAAAGAGTCTCTTAAACAGGCATCTAGAACTTGATTTGAAACCCTGAACTGGGCATATTCATATTTCATATATATGTTTTTCTTTCTCCAGTTTTTTCCTTAAAGGTCCCATGACATGAAAATCTCACTTTATGAGGTTTTCTAACATAAATATGAGTTCCCCTAGCCTGCCTATGGTCCCCCAATGGCTAAAAAACGGAGGCTCAAGCGCACTGATTTGGAATGTCTTTATTTATGTCGTCATTAAGCATCTAAGCTCCTCCCCTTACTCTGCCTGGCCCGCCCAGAGACGTTGGCCCGCCAATGAGACACGACCGTGCACACATGTGTGTGTGTGAATACACACACAGTAACGCAAGTGTTTCTTGTCGGTTCTTTGACATCTCTTGTATTTCCACAACGAGACTGTAGTGGGGGTTATCTGAGCCATGGTTGAGAAGGAATTGGAGGAAAGGAACTTTGGCTTTGACTCGCTGAAGTACATGAACTGCGACATGCCGCCGGTTGCCGCGAGGCACCATCGCCCGGCAGCGGGCAGCCGGCAGCGCGCGGTTCAGTCGACTTCAGGTTGATGTGAAAGTGGAAGAACCAGAGACGTCGCAGGACCCGACAAAGTCGTTTGTGATTCATAATATCGTCTGGAGGCGCACACAGCTTTTGGCTATAGATATCTATGTATTATATGATATTATTTAGATATAGAGCTCCAGGACTGTAACGCAAGTGTTGTACACTTCCTTGTTATTTGGATAACCGTTCTGCTATTGGTGTTATTGCGCATAACACGTCGGACTCTCGTCTCTGGTATTTCTACAACGAGACTCGTAGTGGGGGTTATCTCAGCCAAGGTTGAGAATGAATTGGGGGGAAGGAACTTTGGCTTTGACTCCCTCAAGAACATGAACCACGACATGGAGGAGAAAGGGATTGTTGGCGGCGAATGTCTCCCGCTTGAGCCCCGCTGAGGGACCACCGCCGGAGGCGGAGGTGCCTAAGCGCTGCCCGGCAACAATCCCTTTCTCCTCCTTGTCGCGGTTCAGTCCTATTCACATTGATGTGGACGTGGAATAACCAGGAACGTCGGAGAACCAACGGCGGTCATTTGAGATTCATAATATCTGCTCACACAGCTTTTGGCCGTGATAATATATATTATATGATATAGATATCTATGTAGGCTATATGATAATATTTAGATATAGAGCTCCAGGACTCCTGTGCGCTCTAGAATATTAAAAGGCTAAAGGCTGTGTGCGCCTCGCCATTGCGATACATCCACTGTAAACAGAGCGCATGGTACCGTTGCTGCAAGCTGCTCAGGGCAACACCCCCACCCTCCTCCTCGACCCGCCTCACTGCTCCTCATTTGCATTATAGCTACAGACGCCAAAACAGCGCATTTGGGGGGAGCTCAATGTGCGACTGGCTTGGAGTGGCTGTAACTCTGCACCACGGCTGAATTTCGGGAACGTCTTTGAATACTGTGTTAGTTGCCCACTAATACCTATATTAAAGAATACATAAAATAGCATGTCATGGGACCTTTAAAGGGGAACTGGCCCCCCCGGCCCTCACTCAGAGCCCCATTGAGTCCATGTAGGAGCTGACATAGAAACATAGAAACTGTTTATATGCCAGGCAGTAAGGAAAGCGTGGACCAACGTAAGCTGACTCGAAGTTATCTCTGGTCAGAGATAACGCTGCCCAGATGCAATAGAGATAAATTGTACCTTAGGAAATAACACATGGCTTTGACCTGGCAATAACTTTGAGAAAGAGTGAGGCGCTTGAAGGTTTGAAGGTCTTCTGGACCCTTGTAGTGAAACATCTGCTCAGAGCCCTGATTCTTTTCTGAGTTTCAGGACTAGACCATGGTGGTTGAGAGCAGCATTTACCCTCGTCTCCCCCAAGGGTCTAGTGGTCCCGGTCTTGACATGGTCCAGGGTTTGTCCAGGGGGACATCACCACAACACTTCGCCAGACACCGTCACA
>NC_079414.1:9174483-9231983 GCF_026213295.1 Gadus chalcogrammus | reverse complement strand
AAACATTTGACCTAACCCTAAGTGAACTGTCACCCTGACCTTTTACCTAGCCCTAACCTTACCATAACCCTGAACTTTTACCTCACCCTAGCCTAACCCCAGCCCTAACTTTTGACAGTAACATCTCTCTTCCCTTCGTCGCAGTGTTCTGAGAGTCTTCCTCTCGCGGACGGCCCAGCGGGTGCCCTACATGTCCAGCCTGCACCTGCTGCGGATCCTGGGCATGA
Source organism: Gadus chalcogrammus (assembly GCF_026213295.1). Lineage (NCBI taxonomy): Eukaryota > Metazoa > Chordata > Actinopteri > Gadiformes > Gadidae > Gadus > Gadus chalcogrammus. The sequence continues at coordinate 9,231,756 of NC_079414.1, read as the reverse complement.
TGCTGGTGACCGTGTGCTGGTTCCTGTGCGCGTGGACCGTGGGCGTCCTGCAGAATCGCCAGAGGAACGTCCCCATCCTGATCACCTCCCAGACAGTGGACGGACAGAGCTTCACCACATGCTCCCTGGACTGCTGGGACTACATGATGTCTGTGGGTGAGTCCAGTGGTAGTCCACACATCACGTGGTCCACTATCATCTGTTGTGGTTCATTCAACATAACAAAAACCACAGTAATAATGCTATAAAATGAGGCTGTACACTTGACATTTATATCCCTTATTTTCCATCTGGGATTTAGCAATCCCAGTACTGACTAATTTGATATGGTGATGAGAATGTTGATTGTATTTGCCCTTGATCCCAGTACCAGTACCCCTAAGCCCTCTTACAGCCGAGGGATCAGCACTGTGAGGGATCCGTCCTTGTTAGGAATACAAAACAATATGGTAGCATAATCAATGGCTCAGGGAGATGACCAGTAAGTAGTGGTGTTTTCCAGTAGATAGAAAACCATAGATAAGTAATGAGTATAAGGTGAACGAGAGATCCTAGCTCGCCCGGCGTTCCTTCTCAAACAGACTTGTGATGATGCATGGGGGTCCCTCCCACAGCCGAGCTGCTCTTCCTGTGCTGGGGGAGCTCCCTGTGCAGCGCGGTGAGGCCGGTGCCCTCGGCCTTCCACGAGCCTCGCTACATGGGCATCGCCATCCACAACGAACTGCTGCTCTCCGTCACCTTCCAGCTGCTCAGGTAGCTAGTGCCCGGCCGCTTTACACCCGCGGCTACACGCTCGCTACTACATGATGCTGCTACATGGTGCTGCTACACGCTATACTCTCTGCCTGGCATTGGATCGGACAGGCCTTGAACTTGTTCTATTCCATCCAATCCAATGTGCCAATGAAGGGTAAATGAGGCAACCGACAGGGTTCAAGTGGAAACAATCAAATTCAAGGAGTAACTGACTAATTCGAGGTGGTACTTTACCCGACTGTGGACATTCGTCCTCTTCCATGTCTCCCCACCCTCCACCAGGTTCATGTTACCATCGCTCCACCCTGAATGGATGCTACTGCTGTCCTTCACACACACCCATGTGACCACCACGGTGACCCTGGCCCTGCTCTTCATCCCCAAGGTACCGCTCTCTGACACATTTGCACCTGGACAGGTGCACAGTAGGGAAGCAGATTAGGTACACAAAGAGCTATCAAGTCATTCATTCAGCCGTTCAGCAGTCACTTATATCCAAAGCAACCCCCTTCATTCCATTAATATTATCCATTCATGGAATTGAAAGGACCAGAAATGTTGATGGGCTTTTGGACGGTGAAGTGTGACCGAAAAGTGGGTTGAAGTAGAGATTGGATGACTATAAAGCACCGGAACTCACTCCTCACTGTGTGTTTGTGTGTGTGTGTGCGTGCGTGTGGGTGTGTGTGTGTATGTGTGTCTGTAAGTATGCAAGCATGGTTTGTGTCTGTATGTGTGTGTGTATGTGTCTGTGCATGTTTGTGTTTGTGCGTGTGTGTGCTTCTGTGTGTGTGTGTGCGCTAGTTCCTCGATATTTCGCAGGCAGGACGAGAGGAGATCGCAGCAGAGGTGTACGAGGATGAGGTGGACCTTCGGCGCTCCGGGTCCTACCTGAGCAGCAGCTTCCAGTCGGCCTGGAGCGACCACATGCTGGAGCCTGATGACATCCGGGTAAACCCCTCCACACCTTTAGCACCGGAGTCATACCAGAGCTCGGACCGCATGTTTAACGATAGTAACACAGCAATAAACAACAAGTTAAATTACCTTAAAATCACCTAAATGGAAGTTTACACTCTTGGCCTCTAACTTAACTACTTTTAACTAACTTTAAAATAAATGGTCATTTTCATCATAAAGGCAATTGATAAAACTTTGTTTCTTCAATCATCATTGTTTGTACATGTTTTATGACCAGTGTTTTCTCCCCATTGAACCTTGTCTTGTCCCCAAAAAACCTCTCCCAATACTGCATCCAACATCTACTGACACGGTTCTCCTTCTCTATCCGTCCCATCAATCCTTCCAACCTCCCCAACCCCCACATCAACGCGCCCCTCTTCACACACACCAGGACGAACTGAAGAAGTTGTATGCCCAGTTGGAGGTCCACAAGACCAAGAAGATGACTGTGAACAACCCTCACCTCTCCAAGAAGAGGAGCTCCCGCCTGCCGGGCTTGGGCAGGTCCATCATCAAACGCATCGCAGAGATCCCAGAGTCTGTGAGCCGCCAGTGCAGCCGGGAGGACCGGGACTTCGGCCATTACAGCCGAGGTGTGGCTGAGTCCGATTCCTTCAGAAAAGGCCCCGAAACCGCGAGCATTAGCTACAGGTCCATGAACACCCCCTCGCCGTCAATGCGGAAGTCCCTCAGCGAGCACGACTATGCCAGGGAGCGGGAGGCCTCCGTGCGGAGCTCCTTGTTGAGACCCAATGTGTCGAAGAGGGCATCTCAGCGCTCCGAGACCGACTCCTTGGACATCCCTCCAGGGGTCTGCAAGTCGGCCAGTGCGCAAAACCTGACAATAGACAACAACCTGCTGCATCCCGACCACACAAAGCTCCACAAGTCCCGGAGCCTCACCTCCACCAACACCCACTCCATGGAGGACATGGCCATGATGAACCGAGCCAACTCCATGATCACAAGGTCCAAGCAGCAGTTGACCATCAAGGAGCAGACGACCAGTGCCCTGCAGTCACAGTCCTTTGACAAGGCAAACGTCTGTCCGTGGGAGATGGAGGTCGATCGACCTGTCGATATGAACCAAAGACAAGTCACCTATGCTTATTCTCAGGGGAGCGATGGTGACTGCTCAGACATTTTGCCTCCCAATTCTCCCATAGTCCATGTCTGTCCATGGGACTATGCACCCACTCCCGAGCCATCCCCTGCAGTGGAAAGGAGAGTTGAAGGAGAAAATGACTCACAAACAACAAAGGCTCATGTATCTGCGAGTGCTCCTGGCACGCCCAGGCCGATCATCTCAAAAGACCAGCGAGGGTTCTCCTTGCGCAACACAACTCAGAAGTGGCTGTCAGTGAAGGCCTACATTGGATCGGTTGAAGCTAAGGATGATCAAAACAGGGGTGCAGGGTCAAGGAAGGGGAGCATAGTCTCGCAACTCAGTCAAGAGAGCACCTGCACGACCAGATCGGCAACTTGTACAAATCCAAAGTCAGAAAGAAAGACACTTCCAAAGAGAAGCCTCACAACAGTTGAGGGGAAACCTTGCCTTGTTAAGCAAAGCGCGATCCGCCTTTCATCTGGTGATTCCTCTGATCGGAGCCCAAGGAGGCTGGTGATCGGAAAGTCTGCCATCCACCCGTCGGACTCCTTGGACACACAGATGTATGAAAATGTGTTCTCCTCCAGGCAAAACAGCATTCGCAGCAACACAAGCTCCTGGGGAACCGGCGGAGGCCATTCGAGAACCCCTTCCACTCACAGAAGAGGCAGCGTTCGACTTACGCCCTCTAGGACCTCACATCAGTCTTCCACTGATGTATGTCCATGGGATGTCCCACAGGGCCCCGTCCTACAGAAACAACTTAGCGCTAAAGCTAATGTTTGTCCTTGGGAGGTTGAGGAACCCCAGGTATCAGAACGAACCGGTGTGTGTACCTGGGAATCGACGGAACATGACCAAATGAAAAGACGAGGGAGTGCTCATTCCAATGTTTGTCCTTGGGAAACCCATGACACTCCTACAACTCCCCGGATCAAGGTGATACAACAGTCACTTTCGCAGTCGAGTCAACAGTCTTTGGGAAAAATCGGAGACGTATGTCCCTGGGAGTCCAGCGAGCTCCATCAGCCTGTACAGAGACCAGGTGACGCCAATATTTGTCCTTGGGATGTTCAGGAGGACAAGCCTGAAGTTGTGTGTGAAAATATAAAACCTTCAGAGAGGAAGAGCCTACTGAGGGTGCCGTCAGCCCAAGAGAAGACACCATCAACTAGCTTGTCCGCAACATCGGTCGCCCGGCAAATAAGCAAGACAACCGACAGCTGCCCTTGGGAGTTCCCCGACCCGCCCAAAATTTTTGCAGACGTCCTTGAATTGGTCGAGGGAGAGAAAGGACACTCACCAGAGACCACCTCAATCAATGTCTGTCCATGGGACACGGGAAATGAAGACAAACCAAAAGACGCGCCTTCGAACGTATGTCCTTGGGAATCTGCATCAGTACATGTAGAAGAGACGGATAGCACAAAGACAAACATATGTCCTTGGGAACCGCCGCAGTCAAACAAACATCCAACCATTGAGGTCAACTTGGTGAAGGATACGGAAAAGACTACCTCGCAGGACAGTGTAAGGACAGGGGTTTGTCCCTGGGAGTCAGAGGAGGCAGATGCATCTAAGACACAAGCCTTTAAATCCTCCTCGGTGTCCCTTGTCAGTCAAGACACCGCTCGGGCCAACATTTGCCCATGGGATGAAGAGCCAGTGGTAGAGAAGGTTCAGCGACTGGGAGGTTCTCTCTCAGATGTCAGCACAAGAGGTGTGACACAGCAGGAGGGTGTTCTACCTGCTGTTTGTCCTTGGGAAGCTGAAGAACCAGCTGCTCTACAAAAACAAGACAGTGGACGTGGAAATGTTTGTCCTTGGGACACCGGGGTACCAGAGGACATAAAAAAAACAGAGAGCGGACCAGGAGACGTTTGTCCTTGGGACACCGGGGAACCGGTTATTCACAATAAACAAGAGAGTGTACCCGCTGCCGTTTGTCCTTGGGACAATGGAGAACCAGCTGTTCCCAAAAAAACTGAGATTGGAACCGGAGACGTTTGTCCTTGGGACACCGGAGAACCAGCTGTTCCCAAAAAAACAGAGAGTGGAACCGGCGACGTTTGTCCCTGGGACACTGGAGAACAAGCTCTTCCCAAAAAAACAGAGAGTGGAACCGGAGACATTTGTCCTTGGGACACCGGTGAACCGGCTGTTCCCAAAATACAAGAAAGTGGAAAAGGAGACGTTTGTCCTTGGGACACTGGAGAACCAGCTGTTCTCAAAAAAACAGACAGTGGAAAAGGAGATGTTTGTCCTTGGGACACTGGAGAACCAGCTGTTCTCAAAAAAACAGACAGTGGAAAAGGAGATGTTTGTCCCTGGGAAACAAGAGAAGCAGAGGTCATAAAAAAACCAGATGTTTGTCCTTGGGAAAGTGAGGAGCCAGCTCTTCCCAAAAGCCAAGACAATGGAAAAGGAAATGTTTGTCCTTGGGACACTGGAGAACCAGCTGTTCTCCAAAAGCAAGACAGTGGACGTGGAAACGTTTGTCCTTGGGACACCGGAGAACCAGAAGCTCTTACAAACATAGATAGTGTTCATACAAACGTTTGTCCTTGGGAAACTGAAGAGCCTCCAAAGCCCTCTGTAAGCCCGCCCTGTATCAACCTCAGCGACATTAAGGCCACCGAAACCCCGGGAGCAGCCACTCCAGAGGAGGCCGCGATGCAGAGCGGCACAGACTTGGACCAGGAGGCAAAGGCCAACCTGCCACTGGGTCGACGGGACGCCCTGTGTCCCTGGCCGATGGAGACCTCTATGGACAACGCCTCCGATGTTTTCACCTGGGAGCCTGAGAACATCCCGGAGGAAGACGAGGAGGCAGACGCCGAATGTGAAGCTGAGGCCTTCTTCTTTCCGTCAGACTTGTGAAGACACACGACTGGCACTGAAGCAGCTCCCTACAGGGTTTTAGCTCTCCACTCACACCCCTCCAGAGCTCCGTCTTCCCCATGAGAACATGCCCAGAAAATGGAGATGAGAACCTGGGGCCCTTCACTGCCCGGATCACCGCTCCTGTAAAAGCTGGTAGTAACTATACAGTAATATACCATACCAGCATGGGCTTCGAAGGTTTAAGCCAGAACACAGACGCGTGTCTGACCTTTGACCAGAGACGAGGATAAAACAGTCTCCCTTCCCGCATCTACCCCATATTGTATGTTGTTTTTTTGTGTGTATGTTTTAATGTACCAAACATCAAATCCATGTCGAATGGAGAATATTTTACAGGTCTTTATATCATGTGAGACAAACAAGGAAATAAACAACATTCCGCCAATGCGACTCCAAGCATAACCAGCTTACTGAAGTCCTAAACAGGTATCTGCATCTTTTCAACCTTCAGAGTAATTTTGGAGGCGTAGGGATTTTAAGTTTAAATCAAAAGCCAAGATTTGAACGGGTATGATATTCAGGAGAATATTGTGCAGAACTATGCAGATAGTTTCAAAAGTAGTAAGCATATTGCTGGTCCCATGAAACGATCAAACATTTTAAATTACAAATATAAAATATTCAAATAAGTTAAAATAAAAAGTAAATTATTTAAAAAATATGAATATATAAATCTCATATCACGCTCATGTGTTTCCAGCTCAACACATTTTGCAGCTAGGAATAAGGAGATGAAATAAACCTATTAAAATAATGTTTATTTGACTTTCATTTTGTCCACCATTTATCCTGGCCCGTGTCACATGGTACACATGTTAAATGCAATTTCCAAATCACTAAAAGTGTTAATTTATATTTTACCAAGCTAATGACTGATAACTAAATGTGGTTTATACTGCGATGAACATAGAAACAAACTTTTTAGTAACCAAAGCCTGTGAAGAGGTTCTCAAATCGGTTGTTTGTGGTGTTTCCCGTGTGCAGTAACGGGCAGACTCACGTGTTGGTCCACAGGTAAGAAAGGCTATGTGATTGCTTCTGCATTTTGTGTCATCTACTTTTTTGGAACGAGTGTGTTTTCTTGTGTAAAATAATTTCCAACGCAACAACATCTAAACTCTTATCTCGGTAACCTAATGTTTGTTCTCATGTAATTTTGTCGTGTTTGTGTGAAAGAGATTATTCCACTGAATATTCTCAGTGAGCCTGTGACACCGTGGGGGTCAGATGGTACATTTTATTTTTGTATTCCTTAAGTATCACATGTATTAAACTCAACTCAATAAACCTGTACAATGTCTGGACACACATTTTTCCAGAATTTGATGCGTGGAGAAAAAAGAGTGTCAAACACTCGCCAACAAGCAAAATATATCTTACAAGAACGCGAGACGGAGAACTGGCGTTCCCGACCAGACAAGGGGCTCCCCTCATCCGGGTTCGGAGCAGCCCTGGACCCGTGCATAGTCTCTCCCGCTGGCCGCAGCTTGTTATCCCGATCCTGGTGGAATGGCGACCTCTAGAGTCCTACTTGCTCCACTGCACAGACTGGGGTTTAGGAACCTCAAACTGGAGCGCATCAAAGTCCTCTCCGGGCTTCAGTTTGGGTCCCGGAATCAGAACCGTCTGATAGAACAGAGAATGAAGAAGCAGTTTAGACTCACAATGTTGGTTTTTAATTCACTTAAAGGTTACTTAACTCATATTTTAACCAAAAGGTTTGCACACCCTTATAATTTAGCCTAAACAACCTAGAGTTTCGGATAACGACGGTGCAAATAAAAAAACCGTCATAGGAGACAAGGGTCACGTTGAATTAGCCTTTTCTGCAGAAGCTCAGCGCTAGGAGGAGGTGGCAGTAGCTGGGACAAGATGGGAGGAAACCGGGGGGATGTGGGAGGAGCTCTGTGTGGCTGGGAGGGTCTTACCTTCATGATGGGGTCTTTGGGAGGTGCCCAGGCCGGCACGATCTTGCCGTGCAGCCTCCAGCGGCCGTAGGGGTTGACGACGTGTCTCTCCATGACCAGGTACTCCAGCACATCCTTGGGCTCGTCCTCGCTGCCCAACAGGAGGCGCCCAAAGCGGTCGTAGAGGGCCAGGATCTGGCAGCGGGGAAAAACCAGAGTTAGGAGCCCGGCAACACCTCTCGCTAACTGGGTATTGCAGTGGTCAGGGCTCGACTCCCAGCCAAAGGGTCCTGGGTTCGCCCCCCAATGTCCTCAGTCTAGCCCTAGTCCTTCTAGAGAAAGATGCCCACTTAAGGTACGGCCACACTGAACGCGTTACGCGAGTTAGAGGCATTGAAAATTGGCATTTTTGCATAGGGAACTAATGGTTAAGGTGCGTAGATGCGTTACACGCGCTAAAGCAGCACGTTGGACGCGTTTTACGCACCTAAATAACGCACCCAACGCACTAATGGGGAGTTCAAAGAATTGAACTTTTGACACGCTTAGCCGCGATAGCCAATCACCGTTCAGCTTGATCCGATGTCACTGGCAGAGAGACGGAGGACACACAGAAGCAGAACGAAAATGGACGACCATGTCATCGTTTGAGTGTGTGCTGAAACGATGAGGAGGTGGTGAAACTCACCCAGCTGTGAGCGCCTACGTAGGATGTCATGCACTAGAGTTTAGATTCTCTGCCCGAGCCCGGGCCCGGTCGGGCCATTATTTCCCGCCACTATCGTCGGGCCGGGTCGGGCCGGGCCTTTGATTGAGCGTTTGTGTTTGTTTTTTTGAATCATTGCTTTATTGGCCTCATCTGAGGAGAAATATATTCCATAAACAGAAATATCATAGGCCTTTACACAGGTCTTCTCAATGCCGTGGAACACTCCGTTCACTTGCATGGGTAGTACTCCGGTAACTTGTGAATCCCAGCGTCTTCGGTTGCTAAGCGACGTCAACGTCTTGCAAGTAGCCTTGTAATAAGCGGGATAATGTATAGAACGTTGCCGGCCCAGTGGTGGGCAGAGTAGCTAAAAAATGTACTCAAGTAAAAGTACTGTTACTTTAAGATTATAATACTCAAGTAGAAGTAAAAGTACTCGTAAAAATAATTACTCAAGTAAGAGTAAAAAGTATGCAGTGAAAAAGACTACTCAAGTACTCAAGAGTAAAAGTACTGAGTTTCTCCGATTTCTTTTTTAAATAAACAGAGCAACACAAACGGTACAAAATAGACCACCAACAAAATATAAAACAGCAATGTTCAAATAAAGATAATGTAAATAACATCCTTTTTAAATAAAATAAATAAGGTCTTTAAAATAAACTGTATAACCCTTGAACCTAAAACAATAACAAATTAAATCTTTGCAAAATAGTAGACGCATAGTAGCCTGGGTGCTTTTAAGCATGGAATCCTGTGGCCCGTTAACGTTTCGGGGGGCCGCCGGGTCAACGTCGCAACCAATTCGGTTTTTGTCTAGAGGGGAGTAACTGCGCCCCCTCCCGAAGTGTTACAGCCCAGGTCGGCCTTGAACTGCGATTGGTCGGAAAGACGTTACAGCTAATGACAACATTGAACTCTCATGCAGGCTCGAACACACACACACACACACACACACAAACACACACACACACAACACACACACACACACACACCACACACACCACACACACACACAACACACACACACACCACACACAAACACACACACACACCACACACACACACACACACTTTTTCACCCACTCCGTATCCAGCTTATTTTCCCAAACTCTCCCGATTACCACTCTGCGTTGTGCGTGCATCCGTGCCTGTGCAGGCGTTATTCAATTTGCCTCTCGGCCGCTTGTACCGCGATCTCGTCCTTTCGGCCCTCAGCCAACCCTCATGACCATAGGTGAGGATAGGAACGAAGATCCGACGGTAGATCGGAGAGCTGTGCCTTGCGGCTCAGCTTCTTTTCGTAACAACGGTGCGGTAAAGCGAACGCAAATCCCGCCCCCGCTGCTCCGATTCTCGGCCAATCTCACGCTCCATAGTACCCTCACTCGCGAACAAGACCCCGAGGTACCTTGAACTCCCTTCACTTGGGCTAAGGAATATTCACGTGATAGAAATAGATCTCGCATGTAATAAAAATAAAATATCTAAAAAAACAAAGTACACGACCGTCACGTAGCCAAATGGAAACGGCGTAAAGTACAGTTCTTTTTTCAAATATTTACTCAAGTAAAAGTAAAAGTATGTTGCAATAAAACTACTCCTCAAAATTACAATTTATCCAAAAGTTACTCAAGTATTTGTAACGGAGTAAATGTAGCGCGTTCCTACCCACCTCTGGTTGCCGGTCATTATCGAAAATAAACCCCTTCAGGGCGAAGCAGACACCTCCGCTGGGCGGGGCTCATCTACTGCGTAGGCGAACATGTTTGTGACACACGATGATCAAGCGTCAAGGTTAGGCGCGTTAAGGCGTATCTATCACGCGCTAACGCTGTTCAGTGTGGCCCACACTTTCACCTCACTGTCCTAAGGACATTGATTGGAATATAGTGTAGTCATTCTTGGATAAAAAAACTGTTAAATGAGTAATATTTAGTTCACATTCCTGACATGGGCTCAATAAAAGATCACTGACAAATACCAACATTCTCATAGAACCCAAGTTAACTCACGACTTCCTGCAAGCTGTTGTCCGGTAATGAAATAATCGGATTCAAACTTAAATTCACGTTGGTCATGTGCAAACACCGTGCACACCCCTGTTCTTGGGTGCTGCTCATTCAGAGGGCAACCTGAACACCTGTCTGGAGTGCTACTCATTCAGGTGCCTGCTGCTACCTGTCTGGAGTGCATCGCAGGGTGACACACGGCCGTACAGGTGCGTCTGGTGCCTGTCGGGGCAGCCGGCGTGCACACCCGGGGCTGGGCTCCAGGGACATCCACGAAGCTCCACGGATACGTCTTCAGTGCGGTTTCCCCCGGGTCATCTCATGCAGAGAACCAGATACCCATAAGTCCAGTTGATACTACCTTCTCTTGTGCATTACGCAATGACAACAGTGTTGTAATAATATACTAATAATAACACTCATGATGATGAGTGATATAGTTTAGGTCCAGAGTGTGTGACCGGTTACTCTGGTAATATCAGTAAATTATTAGTAACTTCCATAATGATAGTAACAGTCAAGGAAGAGTAACTTCCATAATGATAGTAAACAGTAGTAAATGATGAGAAACTTACAGCGGTAGCACGCTCTGTCACCAGGGAGTGTAGCTTCTCCTTGTTGAACCTTGAGAGAAGTGTGGACCGCAACAGTCAGAATCAACATACCCAACATACCCCTCCCTACTACACAGATTTACATTTAACTGATACTAATAGTCTGTTTGTACAACGGTTTGAGCAATGCATGTATAAGAAAAAATGCATGTATTTAGACATTTTACTGTGCACAGATTTATTACGGTAATTCTCAAAAGGTGAAACATCTGCTTTCTGTCAATGTAGTAAAACCTCACATTAAGAGTGACAGTTCAACCCGTCCAATGACAAGACAGGGGGGGCACGGGATAATGGCCGCAAAAACAAAGGAAACCCGATCAACTCTGAGCATTCAGTGCAACCCAGAAGGAGCACGCCGCATCGGTACCACCGTGGCCCCGGATCCCAGTTCACTGGAATCTCACTCGCCATGGAAACCACGGCCCTGCGGCTAAAGTACTTAGAAAGCAGTTTCCGCCAACACACCTGGGCACGCATATAAATCTTCTTGTTTACCACTCACATTTTCCCTGTTGTCAGAGAGAAGCAGGATAAGATTATAGGAATACACCCACTTCTTTATCCGACTCTATATCCTAGCCTTCCGGTTAGTTTATTTTATCCATTTGTTGCCTTATGTGGGTGTTTGTTGGAGGTAATTTTACTATATTCCTTAATTTTATTAGTTTTAGTTTTCTCACTTGAGAAGCGCAATTGTGACAGTAGGAGGGAGGAGGTGGAGGATGGGGGCGGGTGCAGGAGAGGTTGAGGAAGAGGGGGAGGGAGATGCAATGTTCTTACTGTGTGAGGGCCATGTGAGCCTGGATGAAGATGTCCTGAGCCAGTTCTGGAAATGTCTTGGTATTGAAGAGAGGGTCGTGCTCTTTGATCTTACGTATCCTGTGGAGAGAGTCAGGTCTAGTTTACAGTATTCTTAGGAGAGAGAAATTCAGGTCTAGTTTACAGTATTATGTGGAGGGAGTCAGGTCTAGTTTACAGTATTTTGTAGAGAGAAAGACAGGTCTAGTTTACAGTATTATGTGGAGAGAGTCAGGTCTAGTTTACAGTATTTTGTAGAGAGAAAGACAGGTCTAGTTTACAGTAGTCTTTAAAGAGAGAGTTAGGTCAAGTTAACAGTATTCTGTAGAGAGAGTCAGGTCAAGTTAACAGTATTCTGTAGAGAGAGAGTCAGGTCTACTTACAGTATTATATGGAGAGAGTCAGGTCTACTTTACAGTATTATGTGGAGAGTCAGGTCTACTTTACAGTATTATGTGGAGAGAGAGTCAGGTCTAGTTTACAGTATTATGTGGAGAGTCAGGTCTAGTTTACAGCATTCTTTGGAGAGATTCAGTTCTAGTTTACAGTATTCTGTAGAGAGAGTCAGGTCTAGTTTCCAGTATTCTGAGGAGAGAGAGTCAGGTCTACTTTACAGTATTATGTGGAGAGAGTCACGTCTAGTTTACAGCATTCTTAGGAGAGAGTCAGGTCTAGTTTACAGTATTCTGTAGAGAGTGTCAGGTCTAGTTTCCGGTATTCGGAGGAGAGAGAGTTAGGTCTAGTTAACCGTATTCTGTGGGGAGAGACATTTCTGGTTTACAGTATTAGTGTTGTGCAAGTCAGCATGTTGTCCGAGACATGTGACCTGAGACATGTGACCGATGATGAGGGAACTAGAAGTTTCCCTGCAGAAGCAACAGAGATGTTGGCCAAGACCAGTCTTTCCCAACCTTGGGGGACAGAACCTTGTGTGGGTTCCGTTGCTTACATATAACCTATACATAACCGATATTTGACTAGGACATCTCTAAAGCATGACGTTTCTCCAAATATAAACCGACCAACTGATTCATAGCCACAAGAAAACAAACATTCACCTGACCATCGATATAAGGGCAGAAAACTGATGTTAAAAAAACTAGGTTTCAAGGAAACAGATGCTCAACAGCATTAAGGCAGAGGATTTTCAGACCTAGAAATTGGTGTCACGGTTTGACTAGGTTTGGGATCCCCTGAGGCTGGCTAGTGCTTATGAAGTAACGCTAGGCTACATACGCTAGCGGGAGGCCAGCGCCTGTCTCAGCTGCTCCGTCCGCTTGCTTCAGCCCCCTCCCTGGAGAGGGTGAGAGCCTGGCGTCCCCCTGGGAGGGATGTAGGGGTCAAAGATACCCGTGGGGCTGAAAGAAAGAAAGAGACAATAGCGAAGAGCGGAAAGACAAGGGACAGTTGTGATAGATATAGAAACAACCTGGGAACAAATAAATTTCGTTTTTACAACAGAAGAATGTCCTTTTCTGCCTTTTTGAAGCATTAAGTGGAAGTATTTTTTCTGAGTGCAAATCGCTTTAAAGCCACTTTTTAATGATTCAAAGTGAGGGAATTTGATTTCTCCCTTAATCAGTGTGTGAAATTTCAACTCAGTTCTAGCCGAAAGTCCAGCCTACATCCATCTGTCACAGCTAAGGGTTGGTTACTAGTACATGTGTGTGTAACCAATGTCTGGGTGGGTAAAGGGACTTGGTGGCTGCTTCCTGGCTGGTTTTCCCAGTGTGGGAGGTCGCTTAATTACAGCTTGGTGAGTAACAGACTAGGTGGTGTACAAGTGTCTGTGTGGCTTGGGTGGTGCAACAGAGACAAGGTTGCGTTGTGTGCGTTATGTTTTGCCAGTGTCTGGGTGGGGGTTGCATAACAGACACTAGATGGTTTGTTCTGGGTGGAGCTACTGTGCAGGAGATAGATGTGATGGATCGCTCCACGTACTGCTGGCGGAAGACGAGGCCAGCGGCCCGGGCCGGGCCTCTGGGTCGGCCCTTGGTCTTCTACCTTAATTCCCCACGGCCGGGCGGGATGAAAGTGGCGCTTCTTTCCACGGGACGGGTTACACACCAGCGGGTGAGGCTGCCGCACATCACCCAGCCATCAGCACTCTGATAACACATGGGTTCAGTCAGTGTAAGAAGCCATGGTCCCTGAGACAGAGGCTCAGTGAGCCTATGAAGGGAGTAGGATATTGCACGTGGTACTATTTAACCGGTTTTGACCGAGTCCCCATCTTAAAATAGAGCAGCCATTTAATTACCCTTCTTGATAAGGAATTCGAAAAATATTCAGGTTAACATGATTGTTGAATATCGAATTAGCAAACTATGTCAAAGAAAAGGTTTGGTTGACATCGTATATTAAGGGTGTTCATACTTTAAATCACATATTTTATACCTCGATATTTATAAAAAAAATACAAAATATAGGTTCTTACTGTAGATTAAATAGCAACGTTTCAAGGCATTTTGGAGATTACCATTTTAGAGACGAGGGTTATCTTGACCCCGATATGATCACGATTTTACCTCACAATATGAACATGATGTAAAACAGTATTATCCCAAGAAAGACAAATGGAATTAACAACCCTATTCTCATGACAAAGCCTAAACAATTAAGATTCAATATTTAACATAGTAGTTTGTCTATCCAAATGAGATCAATGATATGTGCGGTTTGAAGGCCAAATATAAAATGTCTTAGTGTGGATGTACTTCACATGTAGCTATAGGTAATCTTATACTTCTTATTACTGAATACATGATTCAATATATTCTTAGGTTTATTCATATCTCATATGATATGACAGTTAGTCCACACATCCATCCTAATAGAAAAATGAAGGGTTGTAAAAACGCCATGACGTTACACATATATACGAATTAATTAGAAATAGCATTTGCATTACATCTATATCGGGTAGTTCATAGGTTTAGAGATTATAAATACCTTTAAATTGTTACAAGTTGCTCGATGCAACGCGATCAACGTCCTCCGTAAGGGCACCGCCATCTTGGCTGTACTTAGAGGTGTTCAAGAGCGTCCTATAGCGCACTAGGATGCGCAGTACGGTCACCAACCCGTTTTCCCCGTTTTATTTATGTAGTTATTAGAATATTATTATCATTATCATAAAAAAGAAGGAGTATATTGTTATTATTATTATTGTTGTTCTTATTCTTTGTTCTTGTTATTACTATTGTTCTTGCTCTGTTCTTCTGCTTCTTCTTGTTCTTCTTGTTATTATTATTATATCACATTCATAAAGGGGAAACAAAACTTGTTTTCCTCATATAATTTTTACAAACAGAGAGTTATTTGCTATATGAACGTGTCGAAAATGTCGTGCCACAACGCGCTGACGTCTCCGGTGTAGAGGCGACGCGCTGACGCACCGCTATCAGTAGTTGTTTGGTTTTGAAGTGAGAGGGGAGGACTGAATCGGGGCAAACAGAGTACGGATTTTTATGTTGTTGGTTCTGGGCCGCTGGGTCTCACACGCATTCATACCAAGAGTCTCGACGTGCTTTCCAGCTCTGCTGCCGAGGACCATTTTGCGTAACTTCAATAAAATCAAATTCATAGTTCACATCCATAGCGCCGTCTCCGTCAACGCTGTCAGCCCAAACAGAGCGACCATGCCTGAGAGGAGGCCCTTCGTCCGGCTGCCCACTGACGTCTTCCCAGTCAACTATGGGTTATGTCTGAAGCCCGATCTCATTGACTTCACGTTTGAAGGAAAACTGGAAGCTGCGGTTGAGGTGTGTAGTTACGGCGCCAGTGAATGTGTGCATTGATGTGTTTGTGCATGGCGGGCATCTTGTTATGTAATCAATTCAGCGAGCCAGCTAATTTGCCATGTTGGAAGGCTAGCGGCAGACTGCTAGCCATCTACCCACTAAGCTATCGCAGATAGCTAGCCATCTAAGCTATCCCTGACAGGTAGCTAGCAATTAAGCTATCATAGATGGCTAGCCTTCAACTCACTAAGCTATTACATATAGCTAACCTTCTACCCAATAATCGTTTCACAGATAGATAGTCATCTATCCACTAAGCTACCAAATATAGCCAGTCATCTACACACTAAGCTATCACAGATAGCTAACCATCGATCCACTAATCTATCACATATAGCCAGTCATCTATCTAACAAGCTATCCCATATAGCTAACCATCCGCCTAACCGCTAACTCTAACAGAAAGGTGACAATCTATCCACTAAGCCGACCCGGACAGATACCTCGCCATCTCCCCACTAAGCTATCACAGATAACGTTGCTAGCCATCTACCCACTAACCCCTACTCAATAACCCCCACAGATACCTAACCATCCACCAACTTTGCCACCCCTGACGGATAACTCGCCAGCTACCCACTAACCCCTACTCAATAACCCCCACAGATACCTAACCATCCACCCACTTTGCCACCCCTGACGGATAACTCGCCAGCTACCCACTAAGCTATAACATAGACCCACTAGCCATCTACCCACTAACCCCCACAGCTACTAGCGATCTACCAACCAAGCCATCCATGACACATAGCTAGCCCTTTCACCAACCTCCCTATTTTGTCTTGTGTACACTCAGAGTTCCATCGGTACGGCTCAAGTGCCCCTCATCCCATTGAGTAACACCAAACTAGAAATTGTATTAATATTTGCGTGGCCTTTTTTGGCTTTATTATTTTTCAGTCATAACTTTATTGGCCTTAGCTTTTAATATATTTTTATACTGGTATAACAAATTACTCCCTGGAACCTGCTCACGTACCCTCTAGGATGCGTCCACCCCTGGATTAGAATCACTGCATTAGGGTTTTTCACCACAGATAGCTAACCTTGTGGCCCAGATGACGACACAAGAAAGAGTTAATAATGAAGACAGCCCAACGAGTGTTGACGGAAAACGGAAAACATCGGTCTGTGTTCCATTTTAAGAACGGATGTTTGGTGTGTGTGTGTGTGTGTGTGTATATATAATATATATATATATTATATATATATTTATATATATATATATTTATATTTTATAACTAGCACGGTTCTCTCATAAGGTTGTCTTTCTTGCATCATGAGATATGCTGGCCAACAAACGTTGTGTAATTTTGATGTGGCCATCAATCCAACATGCTACAGCTAATGTTTGCTATATCATACTGAATATAGCTACCTTTTATCAATTATACCTGTGTATTCAGTATGCTGCTTCGGCCAAGATCTGCTGGTATTTATCTCTACTAGTTTGACATTCATTCAATACCATTATCACCAGTATCTTTGTTTATCAAGTAATTGTTTCGACAGGCTGTGAATATCACTAGACATTGTGTTATTCGATTGTGTTTTATAATGATTGATAAAACAAATCGAGAAACGGCTCTAGTTTATCTTATATTGTTCCAATACATTTCATTGTCTGGCCACTGCACCGTGGGTTTGTGTTCATCTTTCTGTACAGTGTCGATAAAGCGAGGGTTTTTAGGATATGAAACGTGGGGCTTTTTGCTGTGTCCCGTGTCTCTCACTCTCTCTCTCCGTAGACGAAAATCCATAATCTGCCAACATAAGTCCGATCTGAAGTCATCATGCTATTCACTCTGTCAGAACCTTATTGGAACTCACACATTTAGAATTTTGATTTTGAGTGAAGAAACACTGGGAAAATCCCAGTTTTCCTATTCTGTGTTTCCTTTTTTTCCCCAAGGATATAATCCACTGTTATATTTGTGTGTATATAAATATTTGAAGAATCCTCTGCTGAGGTGAAAGACCAGCTTTAAAGCTCCTTTAAGGCATGGCATCCGCAGGTCTATTGTTTTGCTGACAACCGTGGCCCGGTGCCATCAGCCAATGGGTTTGTTCTATAATTACTGCCTTCAATCTCCCGTGTAATACTCTGAATGCCCTGAGCTGCACTTTTCCTATTCAAATCACTAGCCCATGATCTCCAGGAGGTAGCCTGGTAGCTCTGTCCTGTTAACGCTGTGCTAGCCTGTTTGCTCTACCCCGAGTTTGTCTGTGATCCCAGTGCATGTTTGCCTCCGGTACACATTAGCCTTTAGAAGGTGTTAGCCTATAGCAGGTGTTAGCCTATAGCAGGTGTTGGCCTCTACGCAGGTGTTAGCCTAAAGCAGTAGCCTTTAGCAGCTTGGCTCAGGTTCTGATTGGATTTGCCCCCGCTGGTAGAGTGCTACATTTGTCTCTGGATACTGGAAAGGCTGATATGGACCTTTCCATTATCGGTCGGTTGTAGAGTTCAGATGGATAGGGTCTGTGAGTTGTACTGAGTGTGTTGTTTTCCCAGGTGACGCAGCCCACCAACCAGATTGTGATGAACTGCGCTGACATCGACATCATCACAGCGTCCTTCGTACCAGAAGGGGGAGAAGGTGAGGGTGAGGGAAAGTTCCACTCCTTTACAGCCCCCCACCCCACTGTCGTGAAGTTTTGAATTAGTCTCATCAAAAGTCCCGAAACCCAACCCACATAATGCCCTGGATGTTTGAGTCACGTTTTCGCCGTTTGTCTTCCAGAGGTCAACGCAACAGGGTTCAACTACCAGAACGAAGACGAGAAGGTCACCCTCTCGTTCCCCAGCACCCTCCAGAAAGGTAAGCCCCCTCCTCTCTACCCCATGCTTTGCAAGGCCGTCGTTTCTTTTGTTGCTGCGGAACAAAAACAAACAGCCGCCAATTGTGTGTGTCTGTGTGTGTGTGTACATTTACTTGTTTGTGTGTGTGTGTGTGTGTGTGACATTGTGTGTGCGCATACTTTCTATTTTACACTTGTGTGTGTTTATCCCCCACCCCCAGGGTCGGCTATATTGAAGATTGACTTTGTGGGGGAGCTCAACGACAAGATGAAGGGGTTTTATAGAAGTAAATATGCAAGTCCTTCCGGGGAAGTCCGCTACGCTGCTGTAACACAGTTTGAGGTACGCCAACACACACACCAACACACACACACCAACACACACACACAACATACAAACACACAAACGTGCACACCAACGCACACACACACCAACACGCACACACACACACACACTAACACGCTCACACACACCCACACACTCACACTCACACACACACCACACACACACACACCAACAGATGGTTTCCTGGGAGTAGAGGAGCCTCGAGTCTGCGTGTTGCAACATGGCCGGTTGTGTTGATGATGTCCAGAAATGGCCCAACACCTCTGTGTCATTCTATTTGTGTGTGAGTGTGTCATTCTATGTGTGTGTGTGTTGTTGAAGCTCAACAACAAAAATTTGTACAAAACAAATCGAACATTTGAAACGTGTATCAGTTAGTGCGCTCCTTGACCTGACATGGTCATCCGAACTGTCTGTGTGGTGTGGCTGTGCGTTAAGTGCCTGCAGATCCTTGCTCCCTTGCTGATGTTGTCTACTCTGACCCCTTTTCTCTGACTCCACCCCCCTCCCTCCCCGCTTGGTTTCCCCATCCCCACCCCCTCCATTCTGGCGCCTTCCCATCGCAGGCCACGGACGCACGCCGGGCCTTCCCCTGTTGGGACGAGCCCGCCATCAAAGCCACCTTCGACATCACCCTGATCGTGCCCAAGGAGCGCGTGGCGCTGTCCAACATGGTACCCGCCTGTTTCTGATCCACTCAACCCTTGAAGTTTTATTTTTAGTTAAACAAAGCATTTTATTCTCAGTAGTATGTCGAAAAAGGCGATCTATGCATGTCATTTTTACTACAGCGTTCTAAGAAAATCTAGTGAAATGGAAATTTAAAGACCAAGTTAATGCATGCATATATCTTTCAGAAGACTTTTTCATACAAATGATAATTGCTGGCGACCTGCGACCTTCTCGCTCCCCTTCTGTGACCCATCTATGGGTCGTGACCTACCGGTTGAGAAGCCACTGACCCAGTCCTATGTCCTAACTGTGTGCCCCGTGTCTCTCCGACCCAGAATGTAATCGACAGAAAGCCGTACCCCGAGGACGCCGGCCTGGTGGAGGTGAAGTTCGCCACCACACCCATCATGTCAACGTACCTGGTGGCCTTCGTCATCGGAGAGTATGACTTTGTGGAGGGGCAATCGTCCGACGGTGTGCTGGTGCGCGTCTACACACCGTTGGGCAAGGCCGAGCAGGGGAAGTTTGCGTTGGAGGTGAGACTTTAGACTTTTACCACCACATGACCATTTTGGGTTGGCAAGTTAACTGGGTTTTAGGTTGGCAGGTTAGGCTTCAGATCTTGATCGACCGGTTTCCTTTATGATGGGTAGCCGGTTACCTTTCATTCTTCTTAGCTTTGTGTTTAGCTTCCTTCCGTGGAATTAAACTGCCAACATCTTCTATTATTCATGAAGTTATATCTGGCATTTATCCATGTTCATATACATCCCTCCCCCCATTGTCTTTGCAGGTCGCTATCAAAACCTTACCCTTCTACAAAGACTACTTCAATGTTCCCTATCCGTTGCCTAAAATTGATCTCATAGCCATCGCTGACTTTGCCGCTGGTGAGTGGGGTTGATTTTCGTTCCTCCAGTAGAACATGCTGTGGCTGGACTGTGCCAGAGGCTCGTATGTAATGTATACTTCCTTTTTGCAGGTGCCATGGAGAACTGGGGTCTGGTCACATACAGGTACAGTGTTTAGTTTGGGGCTCCAGACATTGATCAAAAAGAAGGGATTAACATCATAATGTAACAGTAGTCACTGTTCTGGGCTGCCGTGGCCCGATTGTTGCTTTAGCTCAGGTGAAGGAATTAAAGGGGGCTTAGGGCATTTTGCACATGAAATTTGAATCAACCTCCGTATTGGGATGTAGGGTTAACTTCGATTTCTTTGTCTTTTATTTGCATTTCATTTGGCGCGTAGAATATTTGGTGAAATACCCTGAATGTATTCCACGGGGCAACACAATGCCAGAAAGCCCTTGTGTAAAACAATGGCATTTCCTACACTGGTTGACTGTCCACCGTCCTTATGGCTGAAGCATCTGTCTGTTGTGCTGAGAGTTGGGGTGTTCATGTTGTGTTCCCCGACCCTTCCAAGGGAGACGGCACTGCTCATTGACCCCAAGAACTCCTGCTCCTCCTCTCGCCAGTGGGTGGCTCTGGTGGTCGGACACGAGCTGGCCCACCAGTGGTTCGGAAACCTGGTCACCATGGTAACTATCCACACTGAACCCCCGCCTAGCGCTTTTAACACGTGTTAAACTCAACCACCATTCCAACTTTGATGGTGGTAACCATTGGTGGTAAGTAACCATCAAATCTTCCTTAGAAATGGATTGTCAAGTGTTGCTATGGCACCTGGTCGTTGACAACAGCGTTGCTAAGGGCCCCGGCACTGAAGTACAGTGTTGCTATGGACGCTGGCCCTTCACAACGGCGTTGCTACAGGGCCCGGTCCTTAACCACGCCATAACTATGGCCACAGGTCCTTAATGACCAGCCTGGCTATCGGTTAGCAGCCCAACGTGGTACGTCTCCTGCAGCGTCGCTGTTATGTAACCCAGCAACGCCAGGAGGAGTGGAACAGGTTGCTGTGGTTGCTATGCAGGGATGTATGTAGGGTTGGTGAGTTTCCAACGCTGAGCACAACATTCCTGCACTCTGGTTCTTGTTGTGCAGCTGGCTTAGAACAATATTGTGATTCTCAGAGCTTGTCACTGTAAGCTTACTTGAATAAGTTAAATAAGTGATTGATAACAGCACCCTGTTTTAATGTGTGTGTGTGTGTGTGTGTGTGTGTGTGTGTGTGTGTGTGTTAGGAATGGTGGACCCACCTGTGGCTGAACGAGGGCTTTGCGTCCTGGATAGAGTACCTGTGTGTGGACCACTGCTTCCCCGAGTACGACATCTGGACCCAGTTCGTCTCCGCCGACTACACTCGTGCCCTGGAGCTGGACGCCCTGGACAACAGCCACCCCATTGAGGTCAGATACGCACACACTCGCACGTAGACACATACATGCACCGGCGCACACACAAACAGACATACGTACAGGCAAACAAGCACGCACACAGATATGTGGCTCTTACAATCAATGACTCTCACTTACTAACACACCCACACCCCTATGAGACGCGCGCGCACACACAACACACACAGGTTACATAGGGCTGGGCCCTCAGAAAGGGGAGGATATGTAGGGAACAGTGGGGACTAGCAGGTCATAGAGTGAATCAACGGTTGCATAACACTGTTTGAGCGATGCAACATGCTCCACCGCATACAAGGGTGTACGACACTGAGAGATGCATAACATGCATATTAATATTTCATTGTGTTTACTGTAGTGCAACCACATGTGCTGCTGAGTAGTGCTTTTAGTTTTGTCAAGAATAACCTGTGTGCGTGTCTGTTTTTCCCTGAAATGCAGGCTTCCTTTTTTTTGTTGTAATTTGTAAAATAATACTGCATGTAGAATAGCCAATGTGAAAACTTGTGCAACACTGTAGTAGCTATGTTTACTGATCTGACTTCCTGTTGTTGTTGTTATGCGAACTAATCTGACTTCCCTTAAACGCAGGGAATGGTTTCTGTAAAGATAAGAATATATCAACCAAACTATTACCCCACTCATTGACCATTTCCTTGTCAACATTTGATGGCTAGATAATATTACTGATCTGCTCTTTGACCACAACATATACTGTTTATCCGGTACCTAGCCAGGGAACCAGACATGAATCTTCGTGCTCATGTTTAATTTGCACTGGTATATTCATCTGCCCACCTCCTACTCCCCTTCAGACAGATTTCAAGCAGGCCTGGCCAGATCGGGCCAATCAAACACGTTTATCAAGAACGGGGCGGGTTTGAAACCATGTCTGAACAGATGATTGCCTCCTGGATCCTCCTTGAGGGTCAGGGTTAGGGCAGGTGCAGCCAACTAGGGACATATTCTCACAGAGAATCTCTCTTACTGAGAGCAAACAGAAGCCTAGGCCATCTCCAACTAATTTCTAAACTAATGGCTCTTAAATCGTACCCAACACACTTTTTCTTTACAGAGAGCTCCTATATGAATATAATAATGTAAAAACCCTAGAAATGATGCCAAATTGTGTGCCCCGTAACGTTCCCTGTGCGGTCTGCAGGTGAACGTCGGCCACCCGTCGGAAGTGGACGAGATCTTCGACGCCATCTCCTACAGCAAAGGCGCGTCGGTCATCCGCATGCTGCACGACTACATCGGAGACCAGGTAGATCACCCCAGCCCCCCACACCTTTCTGTTGCCACACCGACCTCCATGTTGTTACACTTCCTTTGGTTTACTTTGCTGCCGTTTGTGAGCCATGCCTCTTCCGTATTTTGTTGTAGGATTTTAGGAAAGGAATGAATGCCTATCTATTGAAGTTCCAGCATAAAAATGCATCGACAGGTAAGGCACACACAGGCTGGCGGCCTTGTCATTGTCCAGAATCGATTTGATTGGTTCCCCACCCTCTCTGACTCCCCGCCTCTCTCCCAGAGGACCTATGGGACTGCCTGGGACAGGCGAGTGGGAAGCCAATCGCGGAGGTGATGAGCTCTTGGACCCAACAGATGGGCTTCCCTATTATAGTAGTGGACCAGGAACAAGTAAGCCTCGACCCCCACCGCACCCTCTTACCCTGATGTTTACCCTCTGAAGGACCACACTGAGTCAAGGGCAAATATTTGATATCTAATTAAAGAACTCTGGCCCGGCTGAAAATACTAGCTGCTTACGGCCTCGCATACCATTTTATCCATCTATATCTGTATGAGATGCATGCCTTCTCTGGACTCTGTTGGCAGCGTTGGTTGGCAGATGAAGACGGCAGACTGTTAATGTTATTACTGCTGTAAATAGAAAGTTGTAATACTTGTTCCAACTGAAGGGCCAGGGGCAGGGATAGCGTCAGGGTGTCCAGCCAAAGGTATGGGGTTCTCCAAGTGTCCACAGTCTACCTGGAGGCATCCTAGAACGAGAGGCCCCCTGCAAGTGTACCTGCTACCCACATGTAGCTGTACTCAGTCACTAATAGGGGTGTAACGGTACACAAAAGTCACGGTTTGGTACGTACTTTGGTTTTGAAGTCACGGTACGGTACAGGACGGTCCGGTTCATAGTTAAGAGGAAAATTAAATAAAACTGCTTGTTTGTCAACATTGGAGAATGGCCGTAGATCAGCAGCCATGAAAACACCAATAGCCTTGTATATGGCTAGCTTGCACAGCTTGCTTTTTTTTTTCACATCAACCGTGATAGAAACACCTCAATGGTGCCTTTTTCAAATGCGTGTGCATGTTAAAGTGCTGTTCGTAGACACGGTGAGCCCTCTCCGCAGCTGGAGAGCCTGTCGGAGACCCTCTACTTAGCTTACGATGAGCATCCAATATTTTTTAACTATCCGCCATGCAACAGAGACAGCAAGGGCTGTGATTGGTCCTCTAACAAAATCATTTCCGGAATCACTTCTCTGGTTTGACTTTTCACCTTATTTACTTTGTACATTGTTTAAATGGCGCATTAAGGACCAATAAAACACCAAATAAGATTTGAAAAGCTTTGGAAGTTTATTTACAACGCTACTTACATGGTTTGTTGTCAACATATAAGATCCATCGGGCGGCCAATTGCATTGCGTATCCGACAACCCAGACGGAGAACTGCGAATGCTCGAGGATTACGGAGTCGGAGAAGTATACTTTGGCTATGGTCCGTGGGGAACTCTGACCTCAGGTTTTAAATTCTGCATCACATAACAAGCCTTTACATTCGCCATATAAACGCTATGTCCGCAACATTTACGCACTGCATTTCACCTCTGTAACCACCCAGAAGTGCCTGTACCGTGACGGTTCGGTACCAATACGTGTATCGTTACACCCCTAGTCGCTAAGTCTCTTTGGATGAACGGGTCTAGGGAGTACTCAGTAGTTATAGTAAACAGTGTGTGTGGTGCAGCATCTCATGGAGCCAGCCTGACCTTCTGACCTTCTGGTTCCTAGCAAGGAGACGACCGCATCATCAAGCTCTCTCAGAAGAAGTTCTGTGCCAGTGGACCACACACCGGTAAGCTGGGTCCACTTCTACTAATGCAACACTGAGTAGCTGTCACATGACCCCAGGGCTTGGCCCATATCTACGATCTCACTGACGAGCACTCACATGACCCCAGGGCTGGGCCCATATCTACTATCACACTGACTAGCAGTCACATGACCCCAGGTCTGGGCCCATATCTACTATCACACTGACTAGCAGTCACATGACCCCAGGTCTGGGCCCATCTCTACTATCACACTGACTAACAGTCACATGACCCCAGGGCTGGGCCCATATCTACTATCACACTGACTAGCAGTCACATGACCCCAGGGCTGGGCCCATATCTACTATCACACTGACTAGCAGTCACATGACCCCAGGGCTGGGCCCATATCTACTATCACACTGACTAGCAGTCACATCACACCAGGGCTTGCTACGGGAACTTGGTATCTCCTGCACATGTCAGAAGCAAGTGCATGTGGTGGCTGACGGTGTCTCCTCCTCTGCTGGCCCAGCCGAGGAGTGTCCCAGTTGGATGGTGCCCGTCAGCATCTGCACCAGCGACGACCCTAGCCACGCCTGTCACAAGGTGCTGCTGGATGGAACGGACGCCACCATCACCCTCAACAATGTCCGGCCAGACCAGTGGGTCAAGGTACGTCCTGTCACACCAGGCTGCCCCGCTGTCACCCTTGGCAACGGTTCAGACTTGAGCCAGGTCGAGCGCTTTGGTGAGGGGGTTGGTGGGAGTTGTAGTTCCTGGAGGTTTTAAGGTCCTGAAGGTGGCAGGGAGGCAGAGCACTAGTTTGAAGAGCTTTTTTTGATTTTCCTTTTAGATATTTTTGTGCAGCTTACACTGAAGCTGCAATGAATCTCTGCAACCCGTATATATTCTGCATCTCGCAATTAAAGATAAAACTTGACTCATACCATCAGAGGTCACTTCACTGTCCTTGCAATGCTTTCATGGACAACATACACCTGGGTCTTGCCGTGTTCCAGGCTGAAACGGTTCTCTGAATTGTGTTTTTAGGAAATGTAATTTTTTAGGACTTAAACAAAACACCTATTTCCCTCATGCAAAGTTTCGGTTTTCAATCATTGAGTATTCTGTTCCACCACATCCTCGTCCAACCATAGCCTGTGGTTGTGTGTTTAGCATTAACAAGCAGTAAGCTAGCCATGAGCTGAGGTTGGCGACCTCGGCGTCCTCCTCTCTTCATTCATTACCCTGTGCTCGCGTTGTACATATTTACTCTAGTCTCGCCACGCCTCAGGCTTTGTGTGCATTGCACAGACTTGTGAGATAAACGGTGACATGACTTTGAGAAGAACAGATTGCGGATGGGTCGCTCGCTAGCTAGGGTTAAAGCTTCCAGAGCTCACATAGCCTGTAGCATACTCTCCAAGGAAGCTCTGTAGGCATAGCTGTCTAACACCCCCTGCTAGCATACCCTGGGCTAGCATACCATAGGCTAGAACGCCGCGCAGGCTAACCCTTCTGTCTGGTGCTATTTGCATGATCAAACCAAAACCTGAAGGATCAAATCCGAACATTTGGTAGCATAAGAATATCCTGTTTCACTTGGAAATACGCCCTAGATCACAAAAGACAAGCTCCCCACGCTCCGTCACGTTGTTGCTAGAGAGATGCAGACGCACTAACCAGTTGACAAACTAAAGTGTGTGTGTGTGTGTGTGTGTGTGTGTGTGTGTGTGTGTGGTGTGTGTGTGTGTGTGTGTGTTAGATAAACCCGGGTACCGTAGGGTTTTACCGGCTCCAGTACAGCACCTCCATGCTGGAGAGTCTGCTGCCGGGGGTCCGGGACCTCAGCCTGCCCCCTGTCGACCGTCTGGGACTGCAGAACGACCTCTTCTCCCTGGTGAGTACACCCACACCTGGATGCACACACGCATACATAAACACCAGTGTTCACGTTAGCCGGCTATAGCCGGACATTGGCCGATTGCACGCACGCATGGCCGGTATAATAAAATGTAAACGGCCCACATGTCCGAGAAAAGAAAAAAGAAGTTTGCATTTATGTATGAATTAATCAGTAGCATATGAAAACCAGTAGCGGTTCCTGGCCGAGCTCACCAGGGAGGCAAACACGAACGCGGATTCATGAACGCGCGCAGTGCCCGCACATGCATGTTTTTCTAAAGCGTAGGCCACTACTTAAAAAAAAATAATTATCTTGCGTGACGCGTTGTTTGGAGGCTAAACGCGACGCAAAACGCGCAGGTTGAGGTTTTCCCGGAACGAGGCTTTTCTCTCCAAAACAGGATTAAAGCATCTATCAGAAACCGCCTAGCTCTCACTCGCACGTCTTCCCCCTCACACACGAGTCTTCACCCCCCCCACACACACACCGTGTCATGTGACCATTTCCCTGCAGCGCAGCCGGAGTTGGAACACATCTGCTGTGTGGAAATCACTTGGAGGAGGAGGCTTTGATGGGGCTAGTGTGTGTGTGTGTGTGTGTGTATTAGGGGTGTGGGGAGGGGGGCTGTGTGTATGTGGGGGGAGCTAGATCTCTGTGTGTGTGGGGGGGGTTAGTCTTGGTGTATGTGGCTACGCAAACGTGATGATGATTAGCCGACCAGGCGGCTGGTGTTCACCTTCCTGTTACGCATTAAGCGGGATGGGTTACTCATTACAGAGCACTGCAGCGGCCTCTGTTTAGCCTGCATCTATCTCGTAACAGGGACCAGCTCAGGTTAGCCCTAACTAGTGCAGGGGCCGTGTCTTTAGGTTGCATGGTGTTGCTTCCAGTCTTGACTGTTTAATCATATAGCCCTTAATGACTTGAGGACTAGGAGAACTCTCCAAAAACCATTGGGAAGAAACCTTTAGAAGGATCACATAAGAGGGACCACTGTGTTAATGTGTTTAGGGTACATTGTGTGTGTTGAGGGTACATTATGCGTGTTTAGGGAAGTTTGGTTATTATATAGCCTTTTCACAAATGCACTGTAGAGTGGACATTCTCCGGATTATACCCGGACGTATGCGTGAATGTAAATATCCTACCACTCTGGACTAGTTTACCTAGAGTTAACTGGCCAGGCCCCCAGTGTAAAGTTCGGAGAGGCGTAGAGTTCACGAGGAACGAGTGGCGTGTGGAGGATGTTTCTATCATGCGAGTTTTGTGAAACCGTGTAGCTGCTTCGTTCTTTTCTCTCCTCGCCTTTATTTTGCGTTTCGACTTCTTTCTGCTTTCTACTCATTCGTTGATATTGCGAATAAGTCTAAATAAGTGCAGCGTTGATATCACCGCTAAAAGAGTGAGCAAGAGTCACTAAGAACCTTATATCTTCGATGAAGACAGCGACTTCCGCTTCTGCCTGAGGTTGAACTTAAATTGACCTTGAACGCCCGTGGATTAACTTCCTTCCAAGGTTACAAAGAACACAAGTGGGCTTGGGTGTTGACAATGGAACAGAGATGTGTCTGCCCCCATACAGCACGGCTGATGCTATGAGGTCAATGCTATGAGTCAACCTGTTAACCGGGGAGTGACACACTTCTGTTGGTGGGTTTGGATGAGCAGAAAGGAGGTGACTGGTGGATGCGAACCACCATGAGCTCATTTCATAATCTCTCTAATCCTCTCTCTATGTCTGGCTTCTCCTTGTGAACTCTCTCTGTCTGTCTCTCCCGTTCCCTCTGTGTCCCTCCCTCCCCTCTTGTTTTATCTGTCCCTATCCCGTTCCCCCTTTCACTCTTTCACTCTCTTTTCCCTCCCTTTTGTCACTCGCCTCCCTCCCTCTTTCTCTCTAAATGTCTCCTTTCCTCATTCTTTTGCTTCCACCCTCTATTTTGGTCCCCCCCCCCCCAGTCCCGTGCAGGGATGATCAGCACGGTGGATGTGCTGCGGCTCATGGAGGCCTTTATCAACGAGCCCAACTACACGGTGTGGAGCGACCTGAGCTGCAACCTGGGCGTGCTGTCCTCCCTGCTCTCCAACACAGACTTCCACGAGGAGATCCAGGAGTTCATCAGGGACCTGTTCACGCCCGTGGGCCTTAGCCTGGGCTGGGACAGCAAGCCCGGGGAAGGTGAGGCCAAGAGGGTGGGCTGGAACAGCAAGCCTGGGGAAGGAGAGGGCAGGCGGGGTGGAACAGCAAGCCTGGGGAAGGAGAGGGCAGGCGGGGTGGAACAGCAAGCCTGGGGAAGGAGAGGGCAGGCGGGGTGGAACAGCAAGCCTGGGGAAGGAGAGGGCAGGCGGGGTGGAACAGCAAGCCTGGGGAAGGAGAGGGCAGGCGGGGTGGAACAGCAAGCCTGGGGAGAGGGCAGGCGGGGTGGCGCAACTGGTGGACCGGAGGTCAAAGGTGTGCCTCTGCAGAGTGTGCGCCTCACTTTTATGCCTGGAATGCTTGGCAATAAAAGGAAGGCTTTTTGTATGACTAGAAGATAAGAATACAAGGGTACAGATATCAAATATAAGTACAAGATATTAAAGCTGTGAATACAACGGTATGGTTTTAAAATACAAATACAAGATATACCTTTTTATTATATATTTTTTTATTAACTATATACAATATAAATGAAAGACATTTAAAAATATATCTATCTTTGTCTGGACTGGTAGCTATATGTATAGAATGCAGATATTCATCCTTCTATTTATCTATCCCTATCTTCATTCTGATTTACCCCTTGGAACCGTCCAATGGGAGCCCTGTACGGTTTGTCGTCGTGGTAACCAGCGTGTGTTTGTTGTGTAGGCCATCTGGAGGCCCTGCTGCGGGGCCTGGTCCTAGGGAAGCTTGGCAAGGCGGGCCACAAGGCAACGCTGGAGGAGGCTCGCCTCCGCTTCAAGGAGCACGTCGAGGGGAGGCAGGTCCTGTCTGCCGACCTCCGCAGCCCGGTGAGAAACACCACCAAACAGCACTGCTAAAACACACTGATGAACCACCGCAACCCAGCACTGCTAAAACACACTGATCCTGCTTGGTTGGACCAACTCCACCATCGCCATGAACCTCACCACACCCATCACTGCTAATGCACACATTGATCCGGTTTGGTGGCACCAACATCACCAAGACTCTTGAGTGTAGAGGATGTGTAAACGTTGTCTTGTGTTCTTCACCAGGTGTATCTAACGGTGTTGAAGCATGGGACAGTGCAACACTGGACACCATGCTGAAGGTACAGACTCTCTGATTGGCTGCCTTCCCTCTTCCCCAAATTCTCTCTCCCCCAAATTCTCTCTCACCCTCTCTCTCACATCCGTGACTCTCTTGGTCTGGCTCTTTCTACTGTTCTCATTGCCTTTTCTCTCTCATTATCTCTCGCTCGATCTCTCTCAATTCCTTTCTCTCCAATTCAAAGTGCTTCATTGAGAAGGCAAATGAACAAAGCCAAAGCAGAACAAGATACATTCAAGATAAATAGTCTGAAACACCCGATACAATAAACAACCCACTCTGTCCCCAGCTCCACAAGCAAGCAGACATGCAAGAGGAGAAGAACCGCATCGAGAGGGTCCTGGGAGCCATCTCCGCCCCAGACCTCATCCAGAAGGTGCTCTTCGCCCTGTCGGTACGTATCCCCAGCCATCAACGTTTTCACACCCCTACTGCGTGGGGCTTGCTCTCCAGACTGGAGTGAATAAAGGTTTCATTACCTAGGCTGTGCTGGCTGGTGTTTGCTCAAGCACCCACGCTGAAGACACCCACGGGAACAGCAGCAACCCTGCGTGTGCAAGGGCTGTTTGCAGAGTCGTGACTTGAAGGGCCTCTATTTCACCACCATATGTGAGGTTGATCTAGCCGTTAAATAGCAGCTCAAATCCATCCATAGTAGAAGGGTGTTCAAATAAGGTGCATTTAGTGCCCAAGCTGCCATGAAAACACGGAAGCCTGAACCGAACGCGGTTGCACACCTAGGCGATCATTGCGGCTGAAACCGGGTTTCAGGTTGGGTGAATTAATCCTGCGCTGTCGCCTAGCGTCAGATATTCACGTCACACCCGATGACGACCGGTGCAGTTAGGGGGTGCTGTTGCGCAGTTTGATTCAAGATTCCTTCGAGAGCCAGTTTTTTGACGTGTTGTCTTGGGGGTTGTGTAGGACGACGTGCGGCCCCAGGACACGGTGTCTGTCATCGGGGGCGTGGCCGAGGCAGCAAGCAGGGCCGGAGGCCGCCTGGAAGTTTGTGAAGGACAACTGGAGGAGTTACACAACCGCTACCAGGGCGGCTTCCTCATCTCACGCCTCATCAAGGTGGGCGCGGCCGTG
Organism: Gadus chalcogrammus; assembly: GCF_026213295.1. Classification (NCBI taxonomy): domain Eukaryota; kingdom Metazoa; phylum Chordata; class Actinopteri; order Gadiformes; family Gadidae; genus Gadus; species Gadus chalcogrammus. Next base: position 9,200,702 of record NC_079414.1, on the reverse strand, counting down.
GATGGACGAACGATATTGGATAACTTTGCATACTAGGAGTTGTTATGTTTATGAATGTTTTTGTGGGGTTTAAATTGTGAACGTTGCAATCGGCTTGAGGTATTTCTTTGTCTCAGTATTGAAATTGTTCGTTTTTTTATCGTGTATTCCGTCACTAATAGGTTAATTTACTTGGTTACCTTCTACTTTCATTGTTTTTTTGCAGCTCTCTGTAGATGGATTCGCTAATGAGAAAATGGCAGCTGAGGTCAAGGTAGGAACATTTTTATAAAAATAACCGAAACAATGATGTTACTGTGTTTCTGTGTTGTTGTTTTTTTTTTGCTATCGTCACGATTTAAATAGTTTGATATCAAGTGACGTTGTTGAATCGAGCCACATATTTATGACCGGGGAACTGATCTTGGATAACTTCCACCTCTGTAGATAAAGAGGAAGAACACAATTTAGTGTCAAAGTACCATAAAGCCAAGATGACAGCTCCATAGTGAAATAAAGGAGAACTTTGTGCTGCCTCGTCTATAGTCCAGATCTATCTTCTTGAATGCTTAAAAAATCCACACGGTGTAAAACTATGTATATTTGTTGACCGTAGAAATTGGACATTTGGACCAATATGTAAGCCAGTATTTTGCGGGGGAAATCTGCAAGTTAACTCGTAACATGAAGCTGTATTGAAATCTAAGTAGTAGAGTGACACTTGGTCTTTAAAATTCTAGCAAATCTCTGTACCCCAGGTCGTGCAGCACTATTACTAGTTTTGTGTAGCTACTCTAGTGTTGATAGTGGGCGTTGATTGTTCCCAGCCCGTCTTTGATATATCAGATATATTTATATTCAATAGATTTGTTGAGTACTTCTTCTCAATGGTCAATTACCGCCTTCAGCAGTCTGTTATATCTGAAGAGCGTCCCACTGCTATGAATGACAAACCGTTGCTATGGACACTATTCTCCACCGCAGAATAGATCTGAACTTTATATCAATATCATTGTAGATGAAGACCATCCATTTTTGTTATATTTCTTGAACATGTAGCCGTGTAATAAGCTGATGACTCCCCGCGTGCCTTCTGGGTTTATTTTGCCATGGTGCCATCTTCCCGCCCATGACCCCCTCACACACCTCCTCCTCCTCTCTCATCCAGAGCTTCTTTGAGAGCCACCAGGCCCCCGCGGCCGAGCGCACCGTGCAGCAGTGCTGCGAGAACATCCTCCTCAACGCCGCCTGGCTGAAGAGGGACACCGACGACATCCACCAGTACCTGCTGCAGCGGAAAGGCCCTCCTACCGTCTGAGCCGCGCCCTGCTTCTTCACCACCTCCTCCTCCTCCGCCCCCCTGCCCTGTCTAGCAGCCGGCTCCCTCTCTCCAACCCCCCCGCCACGGGAGAGCAGATGAAACAGCTTCTTCTCTTTCTTTCTTTTCCTCTTTTGTTTTGCCTCTTCTTCAAAGAAACTGATATAAAAAGAAAAAAAATAACTAACGCAAGAAGACCAACGCCAAGAATTTAGCCAAGTATTGGACACCTAGAGACTCTGCTGCTACAGAGAGTCCTCGCTGCTCCCATTCTGCCCTCCCTCAACGCTAGGACACGCCTCCTGGGGACACGCCTCCTGGGGACACAACTCCTGACCAGACAACCGTCGGTGATTTCACTATACAGCACGCACAGACACACATGCACACATGGAACATTCACACACAGACTAAAACAACACACACACACACACACACACTGCTAGATTACTGCCCTGGTTCACTGGGCCTAATGCATATCCACCACCAGTTGTTTTGGAAAGAAACTGAATCCCGTGTTCTTCATGCATGATTCCGTGTTTCTTTGTGACCTTTCTTCCATTCTCAATTTCATGTCCAATCCCCCCGGCGACCTGTGGCCGGCTACGGGCTCGAGGGCCCGTGGGCAGAATGGGGCCGAGGCGCGCGGGCTCCCGGTTGACGGCGTTCTTCCGCTGCCCTGCTCCGCCGCTAACCTAGCGATTAGCATGAGCGAGCAGTGATAGCATGGTACTATGTTGTATACTGTATATTTGCAAGCATTGCTTGCGGACACGGTCCTGGAAAGCGTAGACGGCAATGTTCATGATGACCTGTCCAGCGCACCTCCTCCCCCCCCCCCCCCCCCCCCCCCCCCCCCCCCCCCCCCCCCCCCCCCCCCCCCCCCCCCACCCCCCCCCCCCCACCACATATCATCGACCCGTGTCTCGTTAGGCTCCGCCCGTACAGTTCCGAAGCGATCCAAGACCGCAAGGTGTGTAAAGCAAGCACCTCCCCCGCCTCTACAGCCACTCCCCTCAACAAAATGACTAAAAAACAAATCTTTCATAGGACGTCAGATAAAGTGATTTGTTTAAATGCTAGAATGATTGTGTATTCTGAAGAAGAAAATAACGTATTATGATTATGACACTACTTTTGGGGCCTTTTACTTTGAAATAACATCAGGTGATCCTGTAGAGTTGGCGCGATGGCCCGGTCTTTGATGTGATGTGTTCCTCTTACGCTGTTGAACTCAGAAGCCTTAAATTGGTCAACTGGTTTGCAATAATAATAATTATTAATATTAAGTGGTAGTGAGTTCCACGGGAAATCTAATGTGACAATTATTAAACTAGTAAACATCTATGTAGAATTTACCATTTTTGATGTGGCGCTGAATACTTATATTTAAAAAAGAAAAAAAAAAACATTACCGGAGAATATCATCCAACTTGCTGTCTTTACCCTGAAACATTTGTTGTGCTTTTATGATTTAAACATACAGTTGGTGTTCATTAAAGTGAGAGAGTACAAAATGTGTCCATTTGGTTCCATTGATTTTTCAGAATGTGGTGTGAGTGTTTATGGAAACCATTGATCTACAAATGAACACTCAATGAAACAGTAGAAGATATTTTAGCCGTGGCCTAGCAATCATGGCAGATTACTAAATGGCGAGACTTAAATGTGGTTGAGTTGAATGCTGTATAAAAGAATCAAATCAGTCTGAATTTAGCTGATTATGGAGAAAGAAATTCAATGACGCAGCCAGAAATGTAATTTTTTGATTTGATCCAGTTCAACTTTCTGGTGCTTCAACCTGGTAATGATGGAAGACTCATAGCATGAATGATGGGTGGGAATTTTGTTTTACTGAAATAAATGAAGTTGTGGTACAATAAAGCAACCTTCTGGGGTATATTTATACTTTAATTACATGACTAGTAGTAGTCACCACCAACTTTCAATTACTATGAACTGATAACATAATGTATCTGACGTAATATCTAATTATAATAAAACAAGTCTTAACATTGGATTATAATTATGTTTTATACGATTTTTAATCCTCGGTAGTCTGAATTGTATTTATTATAGTACACATACATTTTAATTATAATATTAAAATCCATGAGTTCAAATTGCATGTCTCGCACTGCACTCTGGGGGCAGTAGTTCTACATATCCGGCTGTAGGAAGAGGAAGTTCACTGAACTTTTTGTTTCAGGTGGCTTTAAAAAAAATAATAAAAGCTACCTGTCGGGAAACGGGCGTGTAAATAATGACAGCGATGAATTGTAAGTCATCAATCGTTTCGATAGTGCTCCGGAAAATATCTAACATTAAGTTACTAGTCCGTTTCTGACTTCGCAATTGCAACTCTTACAACCACGTTATCAGTAATTAGCTTCGCTTTAGCATTGTGTTAGCATTGCAGGTTTGTTAGCTTTGAGAGCTAGTCTGATCGGTGTTAACATAGCATTACGTCAACATACATCCCATTCCCGCTACAAACGTACATAATCCAAGGGTAAAAACAATTTGACATGGGCATGTCTGGTTCATTATTTTTAAACGTGGTAGCGTGTAGCTTTGAGCAACCAGCTTCCAATTATATTCTAGCAGTAATAATACATAGTCTTTGTTGCCATGTCTCTTTGTCTTTCTATATCTGACTGTAATGACGGAAAGGTTTAGAAAACACTCCCCTCACTGCTTTAGGTCAAGCTGTTTAATCATCCTATTTATAGAAGCGGTTAAGAGCCAAACCACTTGTTCCACTTGTCAACCTGAGAAGTTGGTTTAAAACCCTTCTGCCAGATCACGTATCCAGCGAGTCTGACTGTCGCGACCTTTATTACTCTATAACAAATCATATTACAGTGAGTCTGGCTGCTGGGTCCTTTTAAACTCTGTAACAAAACACTAATAAAGTGAGTCTGGCTGCTGTGTTCTTTCAACTCTCTAAGACCATTCTTCAATAATATATATATTCAATTATCTAGCATATAGATAGCAGCCAATAATTCAAGCCTGAACTGTTTACATTTACTTTGACTGTCTCCCATTTTCTTTCCTAATACTCTTGTGTATAGACATACTGTGGTCTTTTGTAGTTTTTGAACCAGATGTGCAACCTGCTCTGCTGCTCCTCAGGTTCCTCCCTGACATCCAGCCGTTGACAGCCTGACATGCGGTTGTCGCGATGCTGTGCTGTAGCGTCCTAGTTCTGCTGCTGCTGTCCCAGGCCGGGGGCCTCCAGCCACCCACGGACGAGGACGGCCTGCCACAGGAGTTCACGCTGCTCCACGTGGTCCAGGGTCACATCGGCGCCGGGAATTACAGCTACCTGCGCCTCAACCACGACGGGAGGATCGTCCTTCTCATGCGCAGCCTGAAGGGAGACGCCGACCTGTACGTGTCCGACAAGACCCTGCGGCCCAGTTTCGACACGTACAAGCTGCAGTCCACCACCTGCGGCCAGGACCTGGTGGTTGTGCCCGGGGACTTTGTGAGGCCCGTTGGCATCGGTATCTATGGCCACCCATCCTACCTGGAGAGTGAGTTTGAGATGCGGGTCTTCTACGACCAGACTGTGAAGCTGGACCCCTTTGAGAAGATCTCCTCTGAGGAGCCAGGTGGACGCAAGAAGTTCCCCCAGGGCTCCGAGGAGGACTTTCAGGAGGAGGAGTCGATCTTCTGGACTATTCTAATTGGTCTGTTGAAAATTATAGTGGAGATTTTATTCTGAGCGGGGTTGTATCAGAAGGCTCGCCACTCTGTCTGTCTCTAATCACTGGCAGCAACAAGGCCCCCGCCTCCCCGGATGAACGTTGGTAATTTATTCAGGCCATGCTTATTAATATTCATATTTATATGATTCTCCCACACAGATTGATACAGTCTTAATGATGAGAAGCATACTAATCATGAGGTGATATGTTTTGTTCATCTGTAGAGGAGGTACTGTTCGTCCCTCTAGAGAGAGCTGTCTCCCGTTTCAAACTAAAGTCAAGTAATGAGTGACCGTAGGAAATCGGATTAAATATTTTTGGAGGCAAAAATATTTTCTAAAATCCTAGATGAAGACATATGTGCCTAATGGCACGACTGGCTGAGCAGTGACATTGTTGCATGTCAAGTAATGAGATCCCACAACTTGTCTTACTTTTGTCTATTTTTCTATCTAAGTAGCTACATCTGAGTGCGCTTATTCTCGGGGAAACAATTTTGGCAATACACCTGTTGCTGAATATTTGTACTTCCTTCTGAAATCTCCAGTTTTCACTTGGAGACGCAGAAATGCTAACACCCTAGATTGTCAATAATGAACAATTCAGTTTGATAACTTGTGTGTTCACTTGTGCCTGTTGGACAAGCTCTCGATATCAGCATCACACCCTTTGGTTGAATTTAACTTATGCATCAAATATTGATTTAACCAATGAGCAAAAACATTCCAACAGTGCCTTTCGAACCGTTGTCTTTGGGGTGAACAGCCATGCAGTTTCATGCAACTAGTGATGTGTCAATACTGTTTCTGATTAAAGAAATGATCTTTGCACACTTGTCGGAATGTTGTTTTTAATGTCATTGCTAGAAAGGGACAATAAAAGCATAATTGGGAAACTGAAAAGGTTTTATAATCTAAAGACCTAGTCACTATTTTCCACTATTTAGGCTTTTCTTATTTTAATCTAATACATTTTTGTGTCTGTTTGATATACTTTGGGTAACAGAATTAATGTTACAGCTAATGGGTGTTTTCATGTCGAGTTTTCTGCTGGAAGGGGTTTTGTTTTCGCCAGGTACCGGTTAGTACGTGTGTTCTACAGGTACAGGTTATTAGGTGTGTTTCGTGTTACGGTGGGCTGCTTACCTGACTCCATTTTGTGTCGGACGGCCCATTTCCGGGTTCCATGCGAGCTAACGATGAACTCCTAAACAGGCGAGAGAGTACATCTTCGCCTGCAGCTCAACACTGGACAGAAAATGCTGTAGTTTCGATCTGAAATCGCGGATAAAGTGGGCAGACGTTACCGAAAAAGGCACTCCCACACTTCTATCGTATAGCGGCCGGGTGTTTACATTATCAGAAGTACTTTGCAGCTAATTAGCGGACGGTGCTGACACTGACAGCTGGCCCAGGAATACACTTTTCTGCTAGCTATCTTTCTTCAGCTAACTTCTGCTAGTACTGCTAGCTAACTTTAGCTGCGACTGGCTAGTTTTGCTACCTAACTTCTGCTAGCCGACTTTAACCAACTTTAGCTACTGTTTCTAGCCAACTTAAGCAAGTGTTGCTGGATAACTTTAGCTAGCAGGTAGCAACTTGCGCTAGCCTGCGCCGCGACCAAGCCTCTTGGTTAGCAGGCTACATTTGGGGCTATTTCCATGCTAGCGTAAGCGTGGGTCAACATTCGTAATATTATACTGCAACGACAACACTTCCACTATGGACACTGGGATCTTTTGCCACAGCAACATTTTCCATTCATGTTGGTTCTGAGGACGAGGTTGTCCACCCCCTGTAAGTTAAGGTAAGTCACTATTCAATTGGTTGGTGTGCTTCACAGTACGGACAGGTCGCATGTTTACCAGCTGTAGGGATCATGTGTTGAAGGGTTGTTCCTCTGCTATTAACCCCCAACGACTCTCCGTTCGCATTAACCAAGGTTGTGTGTGAATATTTGTATATACATGTACTTGGTACATCACGCAATATCTGAGACTGATTCTGTTAATTATTTTCGGGTGAGTTTTATTAGAGGAATAGTTGTGGTTCCGTAGGGACAATCTTGCAAACAAGGCCGGGGTAAGAAAGCTAGAACTGTCAGTCAGTGGGCCTAGAAGGAGAGTTATTTCGTCGAGCACCGAGGCTCACTTCCTTATTACCTGTACTTTCTCCAGGTGTATCTCACCATGGCCCAATCCTATGCCAAAATAAGTACAAGTTGAGCCGTGACCTACTTCAGACCTCACGGTACTGTAATCTTGTAAGTAGAGGTATACACACTGTTCTTTAAATAAGTAACTTCACTTTAGAACAAGTATGTCTCCCATTCCAAAGTCCTATAAATTCACAATGCATAAGAGCTTTGTCCAACAAATGCATCTGTGTTCTGAAGGGCCTTAGCAAAGTAAAGGAAACAGTATTGTCAGAGGGAGTAAAAACTAGTAGTTCAGGAATTTAGTTATTTCTCAGTGCAGCTGTTCCTTTTTCGGTTTTCCACCGCTGTAAAAGAGGAGCCCATCATCTTTCCCCTTTCTTGAGATTTGAAACAGAAAATTTAACCCATAGGAAGCCACAACTATTCCAAAGGATCCTCTGCCGCTCTGGAATATCTGTGGCTTTGGCCGAGGTTATGCGGACCCAGCAGATATTCGATTATTCTTTAATTTTTTTTATAAACAGTTTAGCTTTCTCTGCCATGGCCTAGCAGCAGTGCCTTTGCAGTAAGCTAGCTGTCTCTGCTTGTGACTGGCAAGCTTGCTCAGTGACATTCCTTTAGTTTTCCCTCCGTGAAAACCTGCTGTAGCGTTTAGTAAGGCGGGGGGAGGAGGGGTGGGGCAGCCGCCAGCCTAACATGCTGGATCAACAATGATCCCTGAGAGGCCAACTGGTTCGGGAAGATCCACTCACCTGCACCCCTTAGCAACCATACATCTCTCGGCCTGTGCCTCCTCTCCTGCACCCTGTATGCTGCTGCTGCCGCAGAATACATGTTGGATTAACTACAGCAATGACAGTCAGGAAGTCATGAGTTAAAAATGTCAACAAAGGTCAATAGGGAAATCTGTTCAGTGCAACCTGCGGTTCAGTGCAACCTTTCTGATAGAAAAAAACACATCCACTGCTTTTGGGTCACAATTCACATCCACTGCATACATGGATTTATTATAACTAGTACAGTGCCCGTTCAAAACGTGCCTGTTTCGAACAGACTGACGGGATGGCCTCAGTATTGCTCCTTGAAGTTTTCCTCAGAACTGCTCGTCCAAACAACTTCACACACTACACTGAATTTCCTTGAGTCCTCCGCAATACAACCGTAAAATTGGAAGTCGGTCTGATTAATGGTTATCGTGAGAATGACGCCCGGTTGTTTGTCTTTCTCTCTCCAGGCGAGAGTGTTCTACCTCCACAGTGAGTCGGTGAACCCCCTGACTCAGAAGTGCCAAGACCAGCATGCCCCCTCCTCCCCCCCCTCCCCCGGGGCCTCCGCCTCCTCCCGCTCCTCCCACCTTCAGCCAGGTCAGTAAAGGGGGTGTGTGTAAGTTTGTCCGACACTTGTCTCGGCCTCGGCCAGCCAAATTAACATAACTGCTATTAAATAATCACCTCCTCAACACAATACATACTACATACGATTATCATCAACTTGGTGGTTAACAATCCATCCTAGAGTTATTCTGCACTAATTTCAGTTGTTGTACAGTACACATGTTTTGGAAGTAAGAATGGCAAGTGAGGGATACTCAATCTTTAAGATCAATCCACATTAGTCATGGCAATTGTTGAAGAACAATTAATCCACAATCAATCCATTGTTTTGGACGGATGTATTAATATTAAGGCATTGGGCAGAGCCTTTAACCAACGTGACTTACAATGAACCGGTAGAGCAACGTGCTCAAGCATGCCTACAGGTATACTGCAGATATTGGTGCTAGGAACCCCGACCATTTTCAGCTGGGATTTACATTCCCCGACCACTAACCTGAAGATGGTTCTTCTTGCAGGCAAACACGACGCCTTCCAAGTTGAATCGCGATGGTACCAAGGACAGAGGAGCTCTGCTCTCAGACATCTGTAAAGGTGCCCGGCTCAAGAAGACAGCCATCAACGACCGAAGCGCACCGGTCATAGAGAGTAAGTAATATCACACTATAGCTCCCATCATAGAGATGACTTATAGAACACTATAGCACCCATCATAGAGATGACTTATAGAACACTATAGCACACTCATAGAGATGACTTATAGAACACTATAGCAACCGTCATAGAGAATGAGTTATAGAACACTATAGCACCCGTCATAGAGAATGAGTTATAGAACACTATAGCACCCGTCATAGAGAATGAGTTATAGGACACTATAGCACCCGTCATAGAGATGACTTATAGAACACTATAGCACCCGTCATAGAGAATGACTTATAGAACACTATAGCACCCGTCATAGAGAATGACTTATAGAACACTATAGCACCCGTCATAGAGAATGAGTTATAGAACACTATAGCACCCGTCATAGAGAATGAGTTATAGATCACTATAGCACCCGTCATAGAGAATGACTTATAGAACACTATAGCACCCGTCATAGAGATGACTTATAGAACACTATAGCACCCGTCATAGAGAATGACTTATAGAACACTATAGCACCCGTCATAGAGAATGAGTTATATAACACTGTAGCACCATTAAAATAAGCTCATACGCCAGCCTCCGGTGACTCCTCATGCATGCATACATACGTATCTTTAACATATTTTCACTAGTTGGATATATGTTGATGACTTTGCTACTTCCTCAGAATCAGGAGGTGGAGGTGGAGGAGGAGGAGGTGGTGGTGGAGGAGGAGGAGGAGGAGGAGGAGGAGGAGGAGGAGGTTTTGGAGGAGGAGGACCAATGCCAATGGGAGGTCTTTTCCAAGGAGGCGTGCCCAAATTGCGACCAGTTGGAGGTAAAATACTGACATACTGACGCACTATAGATCGACATGGTTGCGTAGTTCAGGAATGGACAAGAACATATACATATCCCACCATACAAACGATATCCTTTATCCAATGAGTAGAAACTGAACAGGTTGAATGTTGAAGAAAGTTCCAAGATTGGAGGATAATTTACGAAATAGTTAAGATTAACTATTTCATAAGAATTTATGAAATAGTTAAGACCGTCTACACTGTCACAAAATGAGTATCTGAAGGGCACAGATCTGCTCTCCCCTTTTAATAACAAAACCTTTTCATGGAGCTTCAATAAACATCAACCCTCTCTCTCAGACCTTGCTGTTTTGAATATCCCGTAAAGGTTGATTTATTCAACTACGCGCCAGGGCCCGCGTCCTCTGCCCTGCTACATGTTGTGGTTCCTCTATTACAGCAAAGCTAAGCAGGGTCACACATGTTCATTGGTACAACACATCGTTTCCATTTAACAAAGATCACTGGACGTCACTGAAGACGGGGCTTATGGTGGATTACGCTCAGTCACAGAAACAGAAGTATAATTACAAGCATATATAATAACAAGCACCGCTGTGTCCATTCAACGTAGAATTGATTGAACATAATCCCCTATTATATGCTAAAGGAACAATGCTGTGGATAAAAGTGTCTACTAAATTCCCTTAATGTAACAAGCAAGAGTTTAGTTTTTAAAGCTAGCTCCAGTCCAAATCACCTGCTCCTCGCCCCTGCTCCTCCCTACTCTCTCCATACCCGCCCACCCTCAAAAAGCGAGCTTTGCTGAAAAGACTCACCTTGAGGTTTCTGTTGTCAGGGCCATCCCAGTAGCCTCAAGGCTGTAATTGACCTGCTGCAGACAACGCATACGTATACAGATCATGGCTGCCATGTGTATTCTGCGACCGTGGTGCGTCAGTCGCGCAGGCGAACCCGACACGTCCGCAAGATGCAATACTGACAAGAAAGTGGGGGGCGATCGAGGGAATAAACAGTGACCTCGAGGTCAGAGTCGGGGAAGTTATTATAAGCATGGCAGAAAGTTTCGAGGAGAGACTGTCGGACCTAGTCCGCAATTTCCCACACCTGTAGGATATCAATCTTTCGATGCAATTTTCTGCCGCCGCGTAATGCCGCAGCAAGTCGGAACACAGGACACAGCAGGTCGTAGCAGGTCGCATACGCTTACGCTTGGTGTTACAGCAAGTCTAATCCAGCCCCTAAAGTGAGCGTCGCCATGACGCTGCGTTTCAGAGCACCCTTTTCAACTGAACCGTGGACGTAGTGTGCCTTTTTGGATTGTGGTTCTGATGCATGTTCTCCGTGTTCTACCTCCTCCAGACGGAACGGTGGGTCGCTCCGCGCTGCGACCCCCAGCCTCCCGGCCCAGTGCCCCCCGCCCCCCCTCCGGCCGTTCCTCCTCCCCCTCCCCCCCTATTGAGCACAAGCCTGCCCCGCCCGACCACCAGCGCTCCCACCGCCCCTCCCTCCCGGACCTCTCCCGCCCCCCTAGTTCCTCCTCTGGCTCGTCCCACTCCTCCGGGGGCGGCATGAAGAACAGCACCTCGGCCCCGCCGCCTCCGCCGCCCTTCAACCGCGGCGGGGGTGGCGGGCGCTCCAACCCTCCCCCGGAGAGGACCCAGAAGGCCCCCGCCCTCCCGTCCTCCCACCACAGCCGAGAGAAACCCCTCCCCCCCACGCCTGGCCGAGGCCCCTCCTACAGCCCCTCGGTCCCGCCCCCTTCCATGAAGCCACCTTCCTCCTCCTCCTCCTCCAGCAGACCCTCCCCCACGGGGGGCTCCTCGGCGCCTCCCCCTCCTCCCCCCTACCGCCATCCCCCGGGGGGAGGGTCCAACGGGCCGAGCTACGTGGACGGGGCTCCGGAGCTGCCCCAGCGCCAGAACTCCCTGCACAAGAAGACCCCCAACAGCGGAGGCTCGCACGGACGCACCCACGCCCCCCCGCCTCCACCCTCGCCCTCCCCCGGCCCGCAGGGTGGCAGACCCCCTCCGCCCGCCAGGGAGCCACCGGGCCGCAGAACAGGTGATCTACACCCCCCCCCCCCATAACCCTGCACCACCTTAACCACCGCCCGAGTCTAGCTGACCACCCTACTGTAGTTGACATTATCCTTCACCACCCTATGCTGACCTTCACAACGCTATACTATCCTACACCACCCTACACTATCATCCTCCACCCTACTCAGCCATATAATAGCAATCATCAGCGGACGCCAGCCCGTCACCACCTCTACACTACCCGGCTGCACCCTCCAGATCATTTAACGGTAGAAGTAAAAGCTTAATGAGCGTGGTCTGGTTTGGTATAGGCTGCTCCACATAAGACAGAAAGGATGAGACGTGCTATACATGAGGGACCCCAGCAGTCCCACATATCAGGCCCCTTACCCCCTCTCCTGCTCAGCAGTAGAAGAAGTGTGTGTGTGTGTGTGTGTGTGTGTGTGTGTGTGTGGTGTGTGTGTGTGTGTGTGTGTGGGTGTGTGTGTGTGTGTGTGTGTGTGTGTGTGTGTGTGTGTGTGACTGTGGACCTCTGATCTGATACCTTGCTATCTTTCTGAATAGATTGTCTGAAGGCCAATGGCATTATACGTTAACTAAAGCTTTGAATATGCTCATTAATGATTAATGATCATCACTGCAGTGCAGCCATCTTTGTCACTCAGAATATAAGAACAAAGGTGCCAAAGCCAACCTCTGCATCACTATGGATATAAGACAGTGGCTAGGTTAGTTTTAACCTGAACCAAGGCCCCTCATGTGTTCTGCTCCCTCTCCGTCCAGTCAGAAGCTGGTTCTAATGTGTGTGTGTGTGTGGGTGTGTGTGTGTGTGTGTGTGTGTGTGTGTGGTGTGGTGTGTGTGGTGTGTGTGTGGTGTGTGGTGTGGTGTGTGTGTGTGTGTGTGTGTGTGTGTGTGGTGTGGTGTGTGTCCTGCAGCTCCTCAGGCTCCCCATCCAGGCACCCGCAACGGCGGCGGTCGGGACGCCCCGCCCCCTCCACCTCCCTATCGCGGCCACAGCTCAGGTTCCTCCGAGCCTCACAGCAGGGGGGGTAGCAAACCTCCTCCTCCACCCTCCCTCTCCTCCTCCTCCCTCTCCTCCCTCTCCTCCTCCCGCACCCCGGCCGTTCCTCCCCCGCCGCCGCCTCCCCTCCGCAACGGCCACTCCAGCTCCTCCTCCAAGTCCATCGTAGGTGAGTAACCCCCCCCTGGCCTCCATGACCCCCACCCACCCGGCCTCCGTCATCACCCCCACCCGGCCTCCGTCATCACCCCCACCTGGCCTCCGTCATCACCCCACCAAGCCTCCGTCATCACCCCCACATGGCCTCCGTCATCACCCCCACATGGCCTCCGTCATCACCCCCACCCGGCCTCCGTCATCACCCCCACCAAGCCTCCGTCATCACCCCCACATGGCCTCCGTCATCACCCCCACCAAGCCTCCGTCATCACCCCCACTAAGCCTCCGTCATCACCCCCACCAAGCCTCCGTCATCACCCCCACCCAGCCTAGCTCATCACCCCCACCCCATCTTCCATCATCACCCCCACCCGGCCTCCATCATCACCCCACTCGGCCTCCGTCATCACCACCACCCGACCTCCGTCATCACCCCCACCCAGCCTAGCTCATCACCCCCACCCCAGCCTCCGTCATCACCCCCAACCGGCCTCCATCATCACCCCCACCCAGCCTCCGTCATCACCCCCAACCGGCCTCCGTCATCACCCCCACCCGGCCCCCATCATCACCCCCACCCAGCCTAGCTCATCACCCCCACCCCAGCCTCCGTCACCCCCACCCGGCCTCCATCATCACCCCCAACCGGCCTCCGTCATCACCCCAACCCGCCCTCCATCATCACCCCCACCCGGCCTAGCTCATCACCCCCACCCCAGCCTCCGTCATCACCCCCAACCGGCCTCCATCATCACCCCCACCCAGCCTCCGTCATCACCCCCAACCGGCCTCCGTCATCACCCCCACCCGGCCCCCATCATCACCCCCACCCAGCCTAGCTCATCACCCCCACCCCAGCCGCCGTCATCACCCCACCCGGCCTCCATCATCACCCCCAACCGGCCTCCGTCATCACCCCAACCCGCCCTCCATCATCACCCCCACCCGGCCCCCATCATCACCCCCAACCAGCCTACCTCATCACCCCAACCCGACATCCATCATCAACCCCACCGAGCCTCCATCATCAACCCCCATCCCTGACCCCGCCTCCATCACCACCCTCACCTTCCACCCGTCATCCAGCCACACCCCCAACCAATATTCACCCTCATCAACACCCACTTAACTGACGTTCACCCTCACCACACACTACTTTTTGAACTATCCCCCTCGCCCTAAAATTCTCCATGTGTGTTATCGTCCTTTTCACAGATGACTTTGAATCCAAGTTTAACTTCCATCCTGTTGAAGACCTCCCCCCACCAGAGGAGTACCGGCCCTTCAGCAGGGTGTACCCCAGCAAGGGCACCAAGGGTAGGGCACCGTTTCACCATGCACCCTCTTACGGGCACGAGGTCCATGGAAGCGTACTCTTGTCCGAATCGCTCTTTGACAAAGTGGTAGTGGTGATGCAGTCATGATGCCGACTATCCAGGCTGGCTTATCTCTTTATCAATATTCCAGTAGTTAGAGAAATGTGTCATTTATTGCTGAAAGGGTGGTGACTAGGTAGATATGATAGTGACTATGTAAGTATGAGAAGACCAGGAGGTTGCAACAGGTTTTTATCTAAGGCCAAAAGAAGCTCAAAGAGTAGACAACAAATACATTTTCGTCAAAAATACCAAAGAAATGTTCGCCATCACTGAGTTGGGGTATGGAACAAGAAAAAAGTAATAATTGGTTAAGCTAGTTTAAAATGGTCGCCCATGACATCCGAGGCAGCGCGTGTTGCTGATGTCACAGGCTTGAATGACCTCACCGGCTACTAATCTGAGCTATTCAGGAAACCATATGGACAGAAAAGGTGAGTTATACGGCATGCACAGCTACGCAGGTATGCAATAGCATTCTACGCCAGTGCTCACATTTACTGTTATCAGTAATTATACCTATCTAGTCATTAACATACTTGCCTGCTCACTATCATACCTTCCTGGTCACTATCATACCTACCTGGCCACCTTCATTAATGATCATAGCAGGAAGGAAGTAGAGCAGCAGGTAAGCCAGCCTCTGCCGGCAGGTGTTGTGGTGCAGCGAGGAGGTGACCACTGTGCTAACATGTCCTCCTCCTCCAGGTATGATGCGAGGAGCCCCCCCAGCGCCCCCTGTAGGGAGGTGAGCGCATGGCATCCTCTGCTCCACCACACCAGGACTCAACTCACTTTGACCAATCACAGGACATATGGGGGTGGGGGGTGGTTTAAGTGTGTAGACACGCACACTTAGCACACAACACTAAAGACACACTTAACACTAAAGACACACCAACACACATTTGACACACCAACACTAAAGACGCACATCAACACTTGAGACAAACACACTAAACACAAAAGACTAAAGAGCCACACACTAAGGTTATGGGACAGCAAGACACTAAAGACACGCTGCAGAGCTACACTGAACACCAGCTGGAGGCATGCATGGGTTTGAGGAAACGTCTCCTGAATGCCGCGGACTATCGTCTGGGTGCTGACCCGCTGCACTGTGACCATGTGACCCGGGTCGTCACGCCACACTGACACTGAGGACCTACATCGGAAGAAGAAAAACAGAAAAAAAGTAAACCCAATGCATTCCCTTCTGTTCCTCTCTCCTTGCGACTCATTCCATGAAAATGTTCTGATTATGTTTTGTATACTGCGTTCCCTTCAGCCCTCCAGGGTACTATTATCTTAGCTGAGTGATGCTTCGACCCTCCTGGGCCGCCACCAGTGGCTGGGAGCACCATTGAGGATTTATTATTTCCTTTTTGTTCTTTTGTTTAGAATCTATGATTGAGTTTGTCTTTGATAGCCATTCCAGTAGTGCCAGGGAGGAGGAGGAGGAGGAGGTGAGGAGGGGTGGAGGGGTTGTGACCAAGCAACCAAGTGCCAAACGTGTGCATAGTGAGCCAAGCATGTCCGTTGACGACATGTATGTAAAATCCTCTATCAGACTAGCATTATGTAGAATACCTGCATGCTTCAAGAAATTCCCAATATATTACTATCTATGTAAATGCATCATCACACACACACAATAATATATATATATATATATATATATATATATATATATATATATATATATATATATATATATATATATACACAAACAAAACTTTCATAAGAAATGTGTTTTTGTCAATTCGACTGTGCCCCTGCAGGCTTGCTGCCATCTGGTCTTTAAGAACAGCATGGGGAGTACGGGTAGCTACAGAACAGCCAATCAGGCTCTGTTTAAACACGGCTTGCTTCCTGTTGGGGGAGCAGATGCCGAAGGGAAGAAACACATGAACACGCACACACACGATAGCTCTTCCAGAAGTCTTATTTTATATTTTATCACCTGCAATATCTGACCGTACTTGTGCTGCTGGTGAAGACAGAATTTCAGGTGTTTAGATTGTTGTGATTATTGCTATGCAAGGAATGTTGTGACGATATGACGCTCATCGCTGAGAACCCCCAGAGGCTCCAGGGGTCTGTGGGCGCAGAGCTCTTCGTCCCCCGTGGTCTCTTCCCTGCTCGTCGTCTACACACACTACTTCTTATTGGATTTCCGCTCCTCTGAACGGGAACCATTCAATGGAGCAGAACCTCTCGCTGGTCCTTGCCTTATACCTTGACCTAACGACCGGTTCCAGCGAAACAGGGCTCCGTTATGTTTTTATCACGTCTTCGTCGTTTGTCAGGGGACTCCAGAGGAGGGGCTTGGTGGGGCGGGGGGGAGGGAGAAACTAAAATAATCGATTATATTTGAAAAATGCAAGAAAATATTGTATATTTACATTAAAGCTAATGAATATGATAACCATAGTTATTGATCTATTTTTATGTTGTAAAAAGCTTGTAATATAGGAACAAAAATGGGGGGAAGGGAAGTCATGGAGTGACAGGGCTCAGCCCCGTAGCCCCGCCCCTAGGGAGGACTAGCAGCACTGCTCTGAGTGGATGAGATGGTGAAGGGTGTGTGCAGATGAATGGATGAATGCTGGGTGAGAAGGTATGGATCAGGAGAGTGAGTGCAGCTAGGGTTGTGAGGTGACGGTTTGGTCTAGTTGTTCCTCACTCTGTCACGCTGTCGGCCATGTTATGTTAATCAGCCATCTTTTAATCATGTGATCAATTGAAATAAACATGTATTTTGGGGAAAAGGGTCTTGGTGCACTGTGGTTTGTCGTGTGGTTTTTCAAAGGTGCAACAGAAGATGTTACAATGCAAGCGTTTAACATGTTGATATAATTTAAATGTACAAATATGCAAATATCATGATAAATATAATGTATGTTTTTCAAAAAATATTTCTAAGATAAGGATAATTACTCTTAAATAAAATATTTCTCGATTTATTTTAGATGAACTCTAACCCGAAAACTTGTCTGAAGTCACCATTTCTTAGTTTGTACATATATTAAAACTAAAGAGTAAAGTAAACTAAATGTTAACTGGACAAACATTATACTGCATTATGGGAAATTGAGCCCGGAAGTCCTTCTTCCGCCTAACAGTATATCATTGATATAAATAAGTGGTGTAACTATTAATGTGATGGCCAAAGGCTTCCTATTTTTTTAATACGTGGTTCTCACGTAGGATTAATTAAAAAATGTAATGAAGGGGTTCCGACCACAAAGAGATTGAGTTGAGTGTGGTCGTCTGTCCTGATTAAATTAATACTTGCTCTAGTGTTGCTTTGAATATATTCTCGGTAGAGGAATACAATGGCGGTAGTGATTACAAAAGTGCTGGTAAATAACGCCCTAAAGTTTTGATGTAGTTATCGGGTTGATTACACGAACCTTTGTCTCACTCAAATATTTAGTAAACAACGAATACGATTATATTCTGTATTGATTGATCAAACACAATCATATCAGTGTGTTTTATCATTAATGTCTGGCCGCTGACTAGTTTTTCAGCTTATGTCAAACAAGGGACAGAGTTTTCGAATCCAACCAAACAGCTGTCCTTCCCGGGAAAATATAATTCCGCCAAAACAACGTCATTGAATCTCCCGCCATTGAGTTCCGAGTAACCGGAAGGTGACGACTCCTCGGGTTGAGCCAATGAGAGCGTGGGAAACCAGGTCAATGGTGTTCGGGGACCAATCAGAGCCCAGCAATTTCTGGTGACCTCAGGAGAAGGGAGAATATTTGGCGCAACTTTTGTAGTCTCAGTATTGGAAGAAAGCTAGTCTTCAGCGGTCTAGTGTAAACCTGATCAACAACTACCAACAAATCAGCAAAGGTAACACTGTAATTTAACTTATCCCGATAATACTTGCTTTCGATCTAGCACTTTATTTAAAGTTTTAGGTATAAAACATGCTAGCAAGTAGATCTGTGGTGACTGAGGTTTCCGGAGCGCTTTTAATTTTGGATTGTTCGAATGGCGCCAATACAATCTCGGGTTGTTTTTAAGGCACTGCCGTTCTGTATCTGTATCTACATTTGTCAGTTTTCTTATCAAGCACTAGTTGTTGGAATTGTTAGCAGTAAAGTTGAACCAAATACCGAATCATCTTTCCTTCCTGTATGGCTGAATTTAGCGTCACCCGTTCACCAACCTATGTGTACGTCTAATCGTCCTCGTTTTAAACAGAACATGCCCAGCACACGCTCCAAGGGACAGGTCCAGCCCGCTCTGCCCTTCCCTCGACGCAAGTCCTGCCGTCCAGTGTCCAACAAGTCGACGATCCCCCTGGAGAATGAACCTCCGGCTCCCAGTCCCGAGAAGTGCAAGCTTCTTCCCCAAAGCCTGACCTCGGTCCGGCTATGTCCCATCAACCCACTCTCCCCGACCCTGCCACACAGAATACCCCTCAGCCCCCGCAAGCGAACAGGTAAGAACAGGATCCAGTATCCACCACTGTCGAAACATGCTTCATGATATTCCATACAAAATGCCCTACACAATTACATGTGATGTATTATCATACAGCTGGTATTTTATTTGTCCTGTATTTCTGTTAAAAACATGACTGCATATTTATTAATTGAATTAGCTTACTTTCTTATTGAGTTACAATTGACAAATGGAAAGATAATAAAAAATATAATTCCATATCTTTCATGCGTGTGTATGTGCGCGTGTCTAGCTGGTACTGTGTCTGACACCATGTTTTGGTTTCCAAGGTGACGACAATGTCAGCATCCTGGGCGTCAACCTGCTGGGATCGCCACCGAAACAGAGCAGACCCACCCCAAGAGCATCGCCACGGAAACTCTTCAACGACAACTGCGAGAACTCGCCGCTGCAGCCGTGCCGCACAATGGCCCCTCCCTCTCCCAAGCCGATGTCTCCCAACGCCAGGCCCTCCCCCAGACGGCAGGCCGCGCTGCCAGCAAGCCCAGCCCATTCCAACGTGAAGTCTGCGGTCGCTCGTCTGTTTGCAGAGAGTAGGTCCACTTGTTGTCGTGTTCACTATCTGTGTTTGTAGGCTGATAAGGCTTCACTGGTTCCTCAGTTCACCTAGGTACCATCAGTAGGCCAGTGATATAGCACCGTCAGTATTATGAGGAGATGGAGCCTAGGTGTAGTTTGACAATGTGGGGTCGGAGTACACTCACACCTCCCTTCTGTTAATGTCATACACTGGGCTTCATGTCTGACACTCGTATATGACACTCATCATAAATGCGCCCCCCCCCTCCTCCAGGGTCCCGGTACCAGATGGTGAAGCAGTCTCTGCACACGGCCGTCCCGGAGCGCCTTGTGTCCCGGGACGCGGAGCGCGCCGCCATCCGCTCCTTCCTGGAGGAGCGGGCCCTGGGGAGCACCCCCGCCAGCCTCTACATCTCGGGGGCGCCCGGCACCGGCAAGACGGCCTGCTTCCACCGCGTGCTCGCAGACATGAAGGTACTAAACCCAACGCACCCTAACCTCACCGCTGAGGCCAACGCACACAAACCATCAGAACTAAACCTAACGTAAAACCTAATGTCCCCAAACATTAGGACTATCGAAATGCACCTTCACAGCGCCACTAAACACAACGCCCGTAAACCTAACGCACCCTAACATTACCACTTGATTAGATTAATAATGCGTGTCTCAAATTGATTTGACTTGTTCTGGATAAATGGAGGAATGTTTTTGTCATGATTTGTATAAGCCCATATTCAATCTAGCTACCAACTGTCTGTAAGGAATAATGAGCGATGGCACCACTGTTGACCTATCAAGAAGCCTAAAGAACATGTTTTGTGGCTGGTCACTGCTGTTTGTCCTGACTGCCCCCCTGTGTGTCTTCCCTCCCCCAGGAGGCGCTGAGCGAGGTCCAGACGGTGGTGCTGAACTGCATGACCCTCCGCAGCTCCCACTCTATCTTCCCCCTGCTGGCCCAGCGACTAGGGGGCGGGGCCGGGGGCCACTCCAGCAGCGCTCTGCAGAAGCTGCTGACCAGCAACGGGCCCACTGTGTGAGTAGAGCTGGGGTCAGGACGGGTGGACTTCGATTGGAACTGGGGGTGGGGGTGGGGGGTGCAGGTTGGGTCTGGTGATTGGGTGTTGGATTCCCAGCTGTGAGGTTCTGGGTTCTAATCAACCCATTGAGTCTACCAGGTTACTCGTTTCTAAATTGTGACCCCCCCTTCCCCCCCCTCCCTCCTTCAGGCTGCTGGTTCTGGATGAGATGGACCAGGGACAGCAAGTCTCAGGAGGTCCTATACACCATCTTCGAGTGGCCCTACCTGGCCGGCTCTCGCCTCTGTCTCGTTGGTAAGACATCCGGGCCCACCTGAAGGGGCTCTGATCACCTATTTACGTTTATCTGTGGTCTCCATGTCAGCTGATTGTATCATTTATATTAATATTTCCTGATGTCGCGGCAGGTATCGCCAACGCCCTGGACCTGACGGACCGCATCCTGCCGCGCCTGCAGGCCCTGCCCCGCTGCCGGCCCCTGCTGCTTCACTTCCCTCCCTACAGCCGCCAGGAGCTAGCTGCCATCGTCCAGGACCGACTCACTCAGGTGTGTGTATGTGTGGGGTTAGAGCATGGAAACGCGTCCCGAGCCCGAAAGCCGGATCAATATTAAGAAAGGATCCTCGGGTTCGGGGCGGGCTCGGTCACATCAGCGCGATAAGGCATAGGAGTTGGCATGGCGTTGCTTTTATGTTAACGTTCTGTTCCTCGGCACCTCTTGTGTCATTTTGTGGAATTTATCGTTATTGTGGCCTTTTTTGTGAATTTCAATTAGTTAAGATTCTGCGCAACAAGCGCACGTTTACAGCGAGCACATTAACGTGCGCTTGTTGCGCTCACCTCGATAAAGGCATGCTTTCATTCCCATAAATGTAACCGTGTCGGGTTGGGGTCAGGCTCGGCCATGTATATCTTGATGTCGGGTTCGGTTACTTCTCTGTCATACGCTCGCCGGGCTCGGACAGAAAAATGCGGCCCGTTCTGCGCTCTAGTGTGGGTGTGTATTGGTGGTCTAATGCTCGTGTTCCCTCTCAGGCGTCTGGTGACGGGGTTTTGGACGCTTCGGCTGTCCAGTTCTGCGCCAGGAAGGTCTCTGCCGTGTCGGGAGATGCCAGGAAGGCTCTGGACATCTGCAGGTGACTTAACACTCCTTTCTCAACAACACGACTGAGAAACACTTATCACTAATTTATATTTATATTATTTATATTGCCCATTTCCTCTCTCAACCAAACCACTCTAAAGGCTGGCCTCTTGTTACTATGTGTTTTGTTCTGGACACATGCTGAAATGATTCTGTGTCTGGATATCAGGAGAGCCGTTGAGATTGTGGAGGCTGACGACCGCAAGAAAGCAGCGGACCACACTGAAGACGCTAAAGGTAAACCGCTAGCTTAGCCACCACAAACCTCGCTCGCCATATTAAACACTGGCCTAACGACGAGGAAACTAGCCTAGCTGCAATATTAGCCTATCCACAGACGCTAGCCTAGTCATGATGTGACAATACTAGCCACGGTGGTAGCCTAGCCCGTGACGGCCTAGCCCCAACACAGTTCATGTCCTCTACATAGCGACTGTTGTCCTCACCTGCTGCCCTCCCCCCCCCCCCCACAGCGTCTCATGTTGGCGTGCCCCAGGTAGCGCGCGTGTTGTCGGAGGTGTACGGGGACCGCATGGCCTCCTCCGCCGGGGGGGAGGGGGAGAGTTTCCCCCTGCAGCAGAAACTCCTCGTCTGCTGCCTGCTGCTCCTCACAAAGAGCGGCAAACACAAGGAGGTGGTCCTCGGCAAGGTAGACACTTGTATATATATTATTTAATATTATATTTAGTGTCTCTCTCTGGCTCCGGATCTATACCTACTGTCTCTCTCCTCTGATATAAATATACCTCCTGTCTCTCACAGCTGCATGAGGTGTACAGTCGCCTGTGTACGAAGCGGCAGGTGGGGGGCATGGCTCAGGGGGAGTGCCTCTCTCTCTGCTCACTGCTGGAGAGCCGCGGCATCTTCGCCCTCCGCAAGGCCAAGGAGGCGCGACTCACCAAGGTACAGACCGCCCATAAGGCTACCATCCACCTAGGGCTAGCATGCTACCATCCAGCTAGGGCCGGCATGCTATCTAGCATGGGACCATCGCTAGGGCTAGCATGATACCTCCCAGATAGCACTAGCATGATAACTACCATGGGACCACCGCTAGGTCTAGCGTGAGGCCTCCCAGCTAGGGCTAGCGTGAGGCCTCCCAGCTAGGGCTAGCGTGAGGCCTCCCAGCTAGGGCTAGCGTGAGGCCTCCCAGCTAGGGCTAGCGTGAGGCCTCCCAGCTAGGGCTAGCGTGAGGCCTCCCAGCTAGGGCTAGCGTGAGGCCTCCCAGCTAGGGCTAGCGTGAGGCCTCCCAGCTAGGGCTAGCGTGAGGCCTCCCAGCTAGGGCTAGCGTGAGGCCTCCCAGCTAGGGCTAGCGTGAGGCCTCCCAGCTAGGGCTAGCGTGAGGCCTCCCAGCTAGGGCTAGCGTGAGGCCTCCCAGCTAGGGCTAGCGTGAGGCCTCCCAGCTAGGGCTAGCGTGAGGCCTCCCAGCTAGGGTTAGCGTGAGGCCTCCCAGCTAGGGCTAGCGTGAGGCCTCCCAGCTAGGGCTAGCGTGAGGCCTCCAAACTAGGGCTAGCGTGAGGCCTCCCAGCTAGGGCTAGCGTGAGGCCTCCCAGCTAGGGCTAGCGTGAGGCCTCCCAGCTAGGGCTAGCGTGAGGCCTCCCAGCTAGGGCTAGCGTGAGGCCTCCCAGCTAGGGCTAGCGTGAGGCCTCCCAGCTAGGGCTAGCGTGAGGCCTCCCAGCTAGGGCTAGCGTGAGGCCTCCCAGCTAGGGCTAGCGTGAGGTCTCCCAGCTAGGGCTAGCGTGAGGCCTCCCAGCTAGGGCTAGCGTGAGGCCTCCCAGCTAGGGCTAGCGTGAGGCCTCCCAGCTAGGGCTAGCGTGAGGCCTCCCAGCTAGGGCTAGCATGTAACCGATGTATTCTTGTGCGGGTGTTCACAATAGTGACTGACCGCAGGTCACCAGCTGTTCAGAGAGCAGGCAGTGTCCTTGTGGATTCAGTGATGCTGACCCTGTGTCTGTGTTCAGGTGTTCCTGAAGATCGAGGAGGGGATGTGGAGAACGCTCTGAAGGACCGCACCCTACTGGGCAGCATCCTGGAGGCGGGGCTTCCCTGAGCTACAGGCCCCATCTCCTGCTTTACTTATTTAAACTGTTTTATTCATTACTGGCTTTTATTTCTAGGCTAGGCAAACTTTTCAGTTTGGTTTAAGTTTTTTTTTTTTTGTTTATATTGTACTCTACTTCTAGTAGTTTTTAATATGAACTATTCTCTTTATGAGAGAAAGCAATGATTTTTTTTTATTTAAAACTAGGCATGTACATACATAGGCTTTTAAATGAGGTTTATATATAAATTCCTTTTATATATTGAAACCCTGTACAGATACTATTCTCTGCTGGAATAAATGTACATAAATCCGTTGGATCGCTTTATACAAAACCCTTTTGTGTGTGTGATGTGTGTCTCCAACGCTAAAGTAGTTGGAGTAATATTTTACTGTCGACATGAATACGGTCTACCTTTTTATTAATCCTGTTGTGAATAAAAACCGACCCTTTAACACTTGCGAAATACGAGAGGTAGAGAAGGAGGAGGTTTGAAAGATTAACACTAGCACAGAAGGAATGACACAACCTGAGTTGGTTTGCAAAGAACTGATCCGGCATGAAGTGTCAGGTTATAGTCACACACAGTGTTGCTTCCACCTACATGTACTTACCAGTCACAACACTGATACCGGGTCTCGAACTTTGACACCATGTCACCCATTCCATTTCCCCATTACTGAACATGCAGTTATCGTCCTTCCGCAAAATCTCTGTATAATGCATTGTAAAGAAGTGGTACCTTTTTATGTGGAATACATTCATGAAGCTGGCAGTGTTTGACTAGCTGGAGTATTGACCAGTTGACTGAATCTAACCTTTAAGTTAGTGTATGTACAATGAGAGAAGGAGTCCCCAGGGTGCCTTGCCTCTCCGTTGACGTCATGTAGCCCTCGGGGCCAATCAGCTCGGGGCCGTTCAGCTCAGTAACCGGGCAAATGGTTAGAATCTTTATTTTTACAGTCCGTTTCTAAACAGCTACAAATTGGCTGAATCCGAATTCATTGCTCATTGCTCAACCCTACCCCTCATTGCTCAACCCTAACCCTAACTTTTAAGCCGACCCCCTACCTCTACCCTTCTTCCCTTACCAAATGGGTCAAACCTACCCTATGACGTCATCATTAGTCGTAGTCATTAGTCAACTCGAAATGCGTGACCCCAAACCTCAATGTGACCCCCTAGCAGATAACCAGTCACCTGGTAATGCTACAAGGGACAGACTGGCTGCCATTGTCTCGGGCAACGAGCAAGCCCTATTATAAAGATGTTTAAAGGTCCCATGACATGCTATTTTTATGTATTCTTTAATATAGGTATTAGTGGGCAACTAACACAGTATTCAAAGATGTTCCTGAAATTCAGCCGTGGTGCAGAGTTACAGCCACTCCGAGCCAGTCGCACATTGAGCTTCCCCCAAATGCGCTGTTTCGGTGGGCGTGTCAAGGAGGAGGGTGGGGGTGTGGCCCGGAGCCGCTTGCAGCCACATGCGCTCTGTTTACGGTGGTTGTATCGCAATGGCTCGTAGAAACCCAGTCGTTCAAGCCTTTCAGTTTGACCCAGAATCTGATCCGGATAACAAAGCACCTGAAGAAGTTGATGCTCAGCGGCTACAGCAGGACGTCTCTGAATGGTTAAGTTTAATATATTGTGTCTGGATACGGTACTTTAGTTGGTTTGTTTATGTATGCGGTTAGTTATTATCATTTGCTAACGCTAGCCTACGTTGTTGGCTTTTAAAGTTGCTGATTTGCTATCGTTACGCTAGATTAGCATCTATATCAGTCATCTGTGTAGTTTAGAGAAGTCACTGGCTCATTTAATGGGTTAATTTCAAACTATATTGAAGTCATGTTACACATAACCCATGATTTACTCGTGAAGATTTACGTCTAACATCAGCCTATCCACTGTCATATGTATAGCTATAGACACTAACCAGAGCCACTATAGTCAGACCTCTGCCATTATTACATCTACCTTTATTTTATGGATAGGTGCCGTTGTGGAAAATGTGCGACCATGCCCACAGAAGCGGAGAATATTTGCTGCATGGAGATACCGCAGGTAGCACTCTCCACTAAATTGGAAACTTGTCTCTTCATTTGACTAATGCTTAAAAATAAAAACGTAACCTTTCAAATTAGGTTACTAGAAGACTACGGGAGGCCGAACAAGAGCTAGTAATAGTTTACAATCTATTTTTTGTAGTTGTTATTTTTTAATTGTTTTGTTGAAAAAAAGACAGTTGTTAGTGCTCCTGTGATTGGTGTAACTTAATGTGCTTCACACATGTAGCTTTTCATTATGTCTATTGAGGTACATTTTTTGCCCTTAGATGTGGTCACTTCGTTATTCCTCACATTACATCTGTTAAGGTCATACCTTTGGGTCCCAGTCTTCATAGTTCCCCCAATCTTATTTAGGCTCTT
>NC_079414.1:9099826-9169383 GCF_026213295.1 Gadus chalcogrammus | reverse complement strand
CTTGTGAATCCCAGCGTCTTCGGTTGCTAAGCGACGTCAACGTCTTGCAAGTAGCCTTGTAATAAGCGGGATAATGTATAGAACGTTGCCGGCAGTGGTGGGCAGAGTAGCTAAAAAATGTACTCAAGTAAAAGTACTGTTACTTTAAGATTATAATTACTCAAGTAGAAGTAAAAGTACTCGTAAAAATAATTACTCAAGTAAGAGTAAAAAAGTATGCAGTGAAAAGACTACTCAAGTACTCAAGAGTAAAAGTACTGAGTTTCTCCGATTTATTTTTTAAATAAACAGAGCAACACAAACGGTACAAAATAGACACCAACAAAATATAAAACAGCAATGTTCAAATAAAGATAATGTAAATAACCCTTTTAAATAAAATAAATAAGGTCTTTAAAAATAAAATGTATAACCCTTGAACTAAAACAATAACAAATTAAATCTTTGCAAAATAGTAGCCGCATAGTAGCCTGGGTGCTTTAAGCATGGAATTCCCTGTGGCCCGTTAACGTTTCGGGGGGCGCCGGGTCAACGTCGCAACCAATTCGGTTTTGTCTAGAGGGGAGTAACTGCGCCCCCTCCCGAAGTGGTACAGCCCAGGTCGGCCTTGAACTGCGATTGGTCGGAAAGACGTTACAGCTAATGACAACATTGAACTCTCATGCAGGCTCGAACAGAGTGACACACACACACACACACACACACACACACACACACCACACACACACACCACACACACACACACCACACACACACACACACACACACACACACACACACACACACACACACACACACACACTCCGTATCCAGCTTATTTTCCCAACTCTCCCGATTACCACTCTGCGTTGTGCGTGCATCCGTGCCTGTGCAGGCGTTATTCAATTGCCTCTCGGCCGCTTGTACCCGCGATCTCGTCCTTTCGGCCATCAGCCAACCCTCATGACCATAGGTGAGGATAGGAACGAAGATCGACCGGTAGATCGAGAGCTTTGCCTTGCGGCTCAGCTCTCTTTTCGTAACAACGGTGCGGTAAAGCGAACGCAATACCGCCCCCGCTGCTCCGATTCTCCGGCCAATCTCACGCTCCATAGTACCCTCACTCGCGAACAAGACCCAGAGGTACTTGAACTCCTTCACTTGGGCTAAGGAATATTCACGTGATAGAAATAGATCTCGCATGTAATAAAATAAAATATCTAAAAAAACAAAGTAACGACCGTCACGTAGCCAAATGGAACGGCGTAAAAGTACCGTTCTTTTTTCAAATATTTACTCAAGTAAAAGTAAAAGTATGTTGCAATAAAACTACTCCTAAAATTACAATTTATCCAAAAAGTTACTCAAGTATTTGTAACGGAGTAAATGTAGCGCGTTCCTACCCACCTCTGGTTGCCGGTCATTATCGAAAATAAACCCCTTCAGGGCGAAGCAGACACCTCCGCTGGGCGGGCTCATCTAGCTGCGTAGGCGAACCATGTTTGTGACACACGATGATCAAGCGTCAGGTTAGGCGCGTTACGGGCGTAATCTATCACGCGTAACGCGTTCAGTGTGGCCACACCTTTACACCTCACTGCTCCTTAAGGACATTGATTGGAATATAGTGTAGGTCATCTTGGATAAAAACAACTGTTAAATGAGTAATATTTAGTCAACTTCCTGACCTGGGCTCCATCAAAGATCACTGACAAATACCAACATCTAATAGAACCAAGTTAACTTCACAGAATTCCTGCAAGTCTGTTCGTACAGGTAATGAAATAATCGGATTCAAACTTAAATTCACGTTGGTCATGTGCACACACCGTGCACACCTGTCTGGAGTGCTGCTCATTCAGCGTGCACACCTGCCTCACCTGTCTGGAGTGCTACTCATTCAGCGTGCACTGCTGCCTCACCTGTCTGGAGTGCATTCGCAGGGTGACCTGGCCGTACAGGTTGGTCTTGGTGACCATGTCGGGGCAGCGGGCGTGCACCACCCGGGGCGGCTCCAGGGACTCCACGAAGCTCCATCGGATCGTCTTCAGGCGGTTCCCCCGGGTCATCTCCTGCAGAGAGACCAGATCCCCATAGTCCAGTTGATACTACCTTCTCTTGTGCATTACGCAATGACAACAGTGTTGTAATAATATACTAATAATAACACTCACGATGATGAGTGATATAGTTTAGGTCCAGAGTGTTTGACCGGTTACTCTGGTAATATCAGTAAATTATTAGTAACTTCCATAATGATAGTAACAGTCAAGGAAGAGTAACTTCCATAATGATAGTAAACAGTAGTAAATGATGAGAAACTTACAGGGTAGCACCGCTCTGTCACCAGGGAGTGTAGCTTCTCCTTGTTGAACCTGAGAGAAGTGTGGACAGCAACAGTCAGAATCAACATACCCACATACCCCTCCCTACTAACAGACTTTACATTTAACTGATACTAATAGTCTGTTGTAACGGTTGAGCAATGCATGTGTAAGAAAAAATGCATTGTATTTAGACATTTTACTGTGCACAGATTTATTACGGTAATTCTCAAAAGGTGAAACATCTGCTTTTGTCAATGTAGTAAACCTCACATTAAGAGTGACAGTTCAACCGTCCAATGACAGACAGGGGGGCACGGGATAATGGCCGCAAAAACAAAGGAACCCGATCAACTCTGAGCATTCAGTGCAACCCAGAAGGAGCACGCCGATCGGTTACACCGTGGCCCCGGATCCCAGTTCACTGGAATCTCATCGCCATGGAAACCACGGCCCTGCCGCTAACATGTACTTAGAAAGCAGTTTCCGCCAACACACATGGGCACCGCATATAAATCTTCTTGTTTACACTCACATTATTCCCTGTTGTCAGAGAGAGCAGATAGATTATAGGAATACACCCATTCTTTTTCCTAGACTCTATATCCTAGCCTTCGGTTAGTTTATTTTATACATTTGTTGCCTTACTGTGGGTGTTTGTTGGAGGTAATTTGTACTATATTCCTTAATTTTAGTTTTAGTTTTCTCACTTGAGAAGAGCAATTGTGACAGTAGGAGGGAGGAGGTGGAGGATGGGGGCGGGTGCAGGAGAGGTTGAGGAAGAGGGGGAGGGAGATGCAATGTTCTTACTGTGTGAGGGCCATGTGAGCCTGGATGAAGATGTCCTGAGCCAGTTCTGGAAATGTCTTGGTATTGAAGAGGGGTCGTGCTCTTTGATCTTACGTATCCTGTGGAGAGAGTCAGGTCTAGTTTACAGTATTCTTAGGAGAGAGAAATTCAGGTCTAGTTTACAGTATTATGTGGAGGGAGTCAGGTCTAGTTTACAGTATTTTGTAGAGAGAAAGACAGGTCTAGTTTACAGTAGTCTTTAAAGAGAGAGTTAGGTCAAGTTAACAGTATTCTGTAGAGAGAGAGTCAGGTCAAGTTAACAGTATTCTGTAGAGAGAGAGTCAGGTCTACTTTACAGTATTATATATGGAGAGAGTCAGGTCTACTTTACAGTATTATGTGGAGAGTCAGGTCTACTTTACAGTATTATGAGAGAGAGTCAGGTCTAGTTTACAGTATTATGTGGAGAGTCAGGTCTAGTTTACAGCATTCTTTGGAGAGATTCAGTTCTAGTTTACAGTATTCTGTAGAGAGAGTCAGGTCTAGTTTCCAGTATTCTGAGGAGAGAGAGTCAGGTCTACTTTACAGTATTATGTGGAGAGAGTCACGTCTAGTTTACAGCATTCTTAGGAGAGAGTCAGGTCTAGTTTACAGTATTCTGTAGAGAGTGTCAGGTCTAGTTTCCGGTATTCGGAGGAGAGAGAGTTAGGTCTAGTTCACCGTATTCTGTGGGGAGAGACATTTCTTGTTTACAGTATTAGTGTTGTGCAAGTCAGCATGTTGTCCGAGACATGTGACCTGAGACATGTGACCGATGATGAGGGAACTAGAAGTTTCCCTGCAGAAGCAACAGAGATGTTGGCCAAGACCAGTCTTTCCCAACCTTGGGGACAGAACCTTGTGTGGGTTCCGTTGCTTACATATAACCTATACATATAACCGATATTTGATAGGACATTCTAGATTAAGTTTCTAAAAATATAAACAGACCAAATGATTCATAGCCACAAGAAAACAAACATTCACCTGGCCATCGATATAATGGGCAGAAAACTGATAGTTAAAAAAAACTAGTTCAAGGAAACAGATGCTCAACAGCATAAGGCAGAGGATTTTCAGACCTAGAAATTGGGTCACGGTTGACTAGGTTTGGGATCCCCTGAGCTGGCTAGTGCTTATGAAGGTAACGCTAGGCTACATACGCTAGCTGGGAGGCAGCGCTCTGTCTCAGCTGCTCCGTCCGCTGCTTCAGCCCCTCCCTGGAGAGGGTGGAGAGCCTGGCGTCACCCTCGGGAGGGATGTAGGGGTCAAAGATACCCGCTGAAAGAAAGAAAGAGAAAGAGCGAAAGAGAGGAAAGACAAGGACAGAGTGATAGATATAGAAACAGAGGGAACAAATAAATTTAGTTTTTTATCAACGAAGAATGTCCTTTTCTGACCTTTTTGAAGCATTAAGTGGAATGATTTTCTGAGTGCAAATCGCTTAAAGCACTTCTTAATTGATTCAAAGTGAGGGAATTTGATTTCCTCCCTTAATCAGTGTGTGGATTTCAACTTCAGTTCTAGCCGAAAGTCCAGCCTACATCCATCTAGTCACAGCTAATGGTTGGTTACTAGTACATGTGTGGTGTAACCAATGTCTGGGTGGGGTAACAGGGACTTGGTGGTGTTCTGGCTGGTTTTACCAGTGTGGGAGGTCGCTGGAATTATCAATGGCTTGGTGATGTAACAGACTAGGTGGTGTTACAAGTGTCTGTGTGGTGGGTGGTGCAACAGAGACAAGGTGGTGTTGTGCGTTATGTTTGCAGTGTCTGGGTGATGGGTTGCATAACAGACACTAGGTGGTGTTCTGGGTGGAGCTACCTGTGCAGGAGATGTTGATGGATCGCTCCACGTACTGCTGGCGGAAGACGAGGCCAGCGGCCCGGGCCCGGGCCTCTGGGTCGGCCTTGGTCTTCTCCTTAATCCCAACGGCGGGCGGGATGAAGTGGCGCTTCTTTCCACGGACGGGTACAACCAGCGGGTGAGGCTGCCGCACATCCACCCAGCCATCAGCACTCTGAAACACAGGGTTCAGTCAGTGTAAGAAGCCATGGTCCTGAGACAGAGGCTCAGTGAGCCATAGGAAGGAGTAGGATATTGCACGGGACTATTTAACCGGTTTTGACCGAGTCCCCATCTTAAAATAGAGCAGCCATTTTACCCTTCTGATAAGGAATTCGAAAAATATTCAAGGTTAACATGATTGTTGAATATCGAATTAGCAAACTATGTCAAAGAAAAGGTTTGGTTGACATCGTATATTAAGGGTGTTCATACTTTTAAATCACATATTTTATACCTCGATATTTATAAAAAATAAAAATATAGGTTCTTACTGTAGATTAAATAGCAACGTTTCAAGGCATTTTGGAGATTACCATTTTAGAGACGAGGGTTATCTTGACCCCGATATGATCACGATTTGACCTCACAATATGAACATGATGTAAAACGTTATTATCCCAAGAAAGACAAATGGAATTAACAACCCTATTCTCATGACAAAGCCTAAACAATTAAGAATCAATATTTAACATAGTAGTTTGTCTATCCAAATTAGATCAATGATATGTGCGGTTTGAAGGCCAAATATAAAATGTCTTAGTGTGGATGTACTTCACATGTAGCTATAGGTAATCTTATACTTCTTATTACTGAATACATGATTCAATATATTCTTAGGTTTATTCATGTCTCATATGATATGACAGTTAGTCCACACATCCATCCTAATAGAAAAATGAAGGGTTGTAAAAACGCCATGACGTTACACATATATACGAATTAATTAGAAATAGCATTTGCATTACATCTATATCGGGTAGTTCATAGGTTTAGAGATTATAAATACCTTTAAATTGTTACAAGTTGCTCGATGCAACGCGATCAACGTCCTCCGTAAGGGCACCGCCATCTTGGCTGTACTTAGAGGTGTTCAAGAGCGTCCTATAGCGCACTAGGATGCGCAGTACGGTCACCAACCCGTTTTCCCCCGTTTTATTTATGTAGTTATTAGAATATTATTATCATTATCATAAAAAAGAAGGAGTATATTGTTATTATTATTATTGTTGTTCTTATTCTTTGTTCTTGTTATTACTATTGTTCTTGCTCTGTTCTTCTGCTTCTTCTTGTTCTTCTTGTTATTATTATTATATCACATTCATAAAGGGGAAACAAAACTTGTTTTCCTCATATAATTTTTACAAACAGAGAGTTATTTAATATATGAACGTGTCGAAAATGTCGTGACATTTATGCGAGAAGGCACGCAACCTCCACAACGCGCTGACGTCTCCGGTGTAGAGGCGACGCGCTGACGCACCGCAATCAGTAGTTGTTTGGTTTTGAAGTGAGAGGGGAGGACTGAATCGGGGCAAACAGAGTACGGATTTTTATGTTGTTGGTTCTGGGCCGCTGGGTCTCACACGCATTCATACCAAGAGTCTCGACGTGCTTTCCAGCTCTGCTGCCGAGGACCATTTTGCGTAACTTCAATAAAATCAAATTCATAGTTCACATCCATAGCGCCGTCTCCGTCAACGCTGTCAGCCCAAACAGAGCGACCATGCCTGAGAGGAGGCCCTTCGTCCGGCTGCCCACTGACGTCTTCCCAGTCAACTATGGGTTATGTCTGAAGCCCGATCTCATTGACTTCACGTTTGAAGGAAAACTGGAAGCTGCGGTTGAGGTGTGTAGTTACGGCGCCAGTGAATGTGTGCATTGATGTGTTTGTGCATGGCGGGCATCTTGTTATGTAATCAATTCAGCGAGCCAGCTAATTTGCCATGTTGGAAGGCTAGCGGCAGACTGCTAGCCATCTACCCACTAAGCTATCGCAGATAGCTAGCCATCTAAGCTATCCCTGACAGGTAGCTAGCAATTAAGCTATCATAGATGGCTAGCCTTCAACTCACTAAGCTATTACATATAGCTAACCTTCTACCCAATAATCGTTTCACAGATATATAGTCATCTATCCACTAAGCTACCAAATATAGCCAGTCATCTACACACTAAGCTATCACAGATAGCTAACCATCGATCCACTAATCTATCACATATAGCCAGTCATCTATCTAACAAGCTATCCCTATAGCTAACCATCCGCCTAACCGCTAACTCTAACAGAAAGGTGACAATCTATCCACTAAGCCGACCCGGACAGATACCTCGCCATCTCCCCACTAAGCTATCACAGATAACGTTATCTGCTAGCCATCTACCCACTAACCCCTACTCAATAACCCCCACAGATACCTAACCATCCACCAACTTTGCCACCCCTGACGGATAACTCGCCAGCTACCCACTAACCCCTACTCAATAACCCCCACAGATACCTAACCATCCACCCACTTTGCCACCCTGACGGATAACTCGCCAGCTACCCACTAAGCTATAACATAGACCCACTAGCCATCTACCCACTAACCCCCACAGCTACTAGCGATCTACCAACCAAGCCATCCATGACAGATAGCTAGCCCTTTCACCAACCTCCCTATTTTGTCTTGTGTACACTCAGAGTTCCATCGGTACGGCTCAAGTGCCCCTCATCCCATTGAGTAACACCAAACTAGAAATTGTATTAATATTTGCGTGGCCTTTTTTGGCTTTATTATTTTTTCAGTCATAACTTTATTGGCCTGAGCTTTTAATATATTTTTATACTGGTATAACAAATTACTCCCTGGAACCTGCTCACGTACCCTCTAGGATGCGTCCACCCCTGGATTAGAATCACTGCATTAGGGTTTTTCACCACAAATAGCTAACCTTGTGGCCCAGATGACGACACAAGAAAGAGTTAATAATGAAGACAGCCCAACGAGTGTTGACGGAAAACGGAAAACATCGGTCTGTGTTCCATTTTAAGAACGGATGTTTGGTGTGTATATATATATATATATATATATATATATATATTATAACTAGCACGGTTCTCTCATAAGGTTGTCTTTCTTGCATCATGAGATATGCTGGCCAACAAACGTTGTGTAATTTTGATGTGGCCATCAATCCAACATGCTACAGCTAATGTTTGCTATATCATACTGAATATAGCTACCTTTTATCATTATACCTGTGTATTCAGTATGCTGCTTCTTCGGCCAAGATCTGCTGGATTTATCTCTACTAGTTTGACATTCATTCAATACCATTATCACCAGTATCTTTGTTATCAAGTAATTGTTTCGACAGGCTGTGAATATCACTAGACATTGTGTTATTCGATTGTGTTTTATAATATTGATAAACAAATCGAGAAACGGCTCAGTTTATCTTAGATTGTGTTCCAATACATTTCATTGTCCTGGCCACTGGCACCGTGGGTTTTTGTGTTCATCTTTCTGTACAGTGTCGATAAAGCGAGGGTTTTTAGGATATGAAACGTGGGGCTTTTTGCTGTGTCCCGTGTCTCTCACTCTCTCTCTCCGTAGACGAAAATCCATAATCTGCCAACATAAGTCCGATCTGAAGTCATGCTATTCACTCTGTCAGAACCTTATTGGAACTCACACATTTAGAATTTTGATTTTGAGTGAAGAAACACTGGGAAAATCCCAGTTTTCCTATTCTGTGTTTCCTTTTTTTCCCCAAGGATATAATCCACTGTTATATTTGTGTGTATATAAATATTTGAAGAATCCTCTGCTGAGGTGAAAGACCAGCTTTAAAGCTCCTTTAAGGCATGGCATCCGCAGGTCTATTGTTTTGCTGACAACCGTGGCCCGGTGCCATCAGCCAATGGGTTTGTTCTATAATTACTCATTGCCTTCAATCTCCCGTGTAATACTCTGAATGCCCTGAGCTGCACTTTTCCTATTCAAATCACTAGCCCATGATCTCCAGGAGGTAGCCTGGTAGCTCTGTCCTGTTAACGCTGTGCTAGCCTGTTTGCTCTACCCCGAGTTTGTCTGTGATCCCAGTGCATGTTTGCCTCCGGTACACATTAGCCTTTAGAAGGTGTTAGCCTATAGCAGGTGTTAGCCTATAGCAGGTGTTGGCCTCTACGCAGGTGCCTAAAGCAGTAGCCTTTAGCAGCTTGGCTCAGGTTCTGATTGGATTTGCCCCCGCTGGTAGAGTGCTACATTTGTCTCTGGATACTGGAAAGGCTGATATGGACCTTTCCATTATCGGTCGGTTGTAGAGTTCAGATGGATAGGGTCTGTGAGTTGTACTGATGTGTTGTTTTCCCAGGTGACGCAGCCCACCAACCAGATTGTGATGAACTGCGCTGACATCGACATCATCACAGCGTCCTTCGTACCAGAAGGGGGAGAAGGTGAGGGTGAGGGATAGTTCCACTCCTTTACAGCCCCCCACCCCACTGTCGTGAAGTTTTGAATTAGTCTCATCAAAAGTCCCGAAACCCAACCCACATAATGCCCTGGATGTTTGAGTCACGTTTTCGCCGTTTGTCTTCCAGAGGTCAACGCAACAGGGTTCAACTACCAGAACGAAGACGAGAAGGTCACCCTCTCGTTCCCCAGCACCCTCCAGAAAGGTAAGCCCCTCCTCTCTACCCCATGCTTTGCAAGGCCGTCGTTTCTTTTGTTGCTGCGGAACAAAAACAAACAGCCGCCAATTGTGTGTGTCTGTGTGTGTGTGTGTACATTTACTTGTTTGTGTGTGTGTGTGACATTGTGTGTGCGCATACTTTCTATTTTACACTTGTGTGTGTTTATCCCCCACCCCCAGGGTCGGCTATATTGAAGATTGACTTTGTGGGGGAGCTCAACGACAAGATGAAGGGGTTTTATAGAAGTAAATATGCAAGTCCTTCCGGGGAAGTCCGCTACGCTGCTGTAACACAGTTTGAGGTACGCCAACACACACACAAACACACACACACACCAACACACACACACACACAACATACAAACACACAAACGCGCACACCAACGCACACACACACCAACACGCACACACACACTAACACGCTCACACACACCCACACACTCACACTCTCGCACACACACACACACACACACCAACAGATGGTTTCCTGGGAGTAGAGGAGCCTCGAGTCTGCGTGTTGCAACATGGCCGGTGTTGATGATGTCCAGAAATGGCCCAACACCTCTGTCATTCTATTTTTGTGTGAGTGTGTCATTCTATGTGTGTGTGTGTTGTTGAAGCTCAACAACAAAAATTTGTACAAAACAAATCTAACATTTGAAACGTGTATCAGTTAGTGCGCTCCTTGACCTGACATGGTCATCCGAACTGTCTGTGTGGTGTGGCTGTGCGTTAAGTGCCTGCAGATCCTTGCTCTCTTGCTGATGTTGTCTACTCTGACCCCTTTTCTCTCTGACTCCACCCCCCTCCCTCCCCGCTTGGTTTCCCCATCCCCACCCCCTCCATTTCTGGCGCCTTCCCATCGCAGGCCACGGACGCACGCCGGGCCTTCCCCTGTTGGGACGAGCCCGCCATCAAAGCCACCTTCGACATCACCCTGATCGTGCCCAAGGAGCGCGTGGCGCTGTCCAACATGGTACCCCCTGTCTCTGATCCACTCAACCCTTGAAGTTTTATTTTTAGTTAAACAAAGCATTTTATTCTCAGTAGTATGTCGAAAAAGGCGATCTATGCATGTCATTTTTACTACAGCGTTCTAAGAAAATCTAGTGAAATGGAAATTTAAAGACCAAGTTAATGCATGCATATATCTTTCAGAAGACTTTTTCATACAAATGATAAATTGCTGGCGACCTGCGACCTTCTCGCTCCCCTTCTGTGACCCATCTATGGGTCGTGACCTACCGGTTGAGAAGCCACTGACCCAGTCCTATGTCCTAACTGGTGCCCCGTGTCTCTCCGACCCAGAATGTAATCGACAGAAAGCCGTACCCCGAGGACGCCGGCCTGGTGGAGGTGAAGTTCGCCACCACACCCATCATGTCAACGTACCTGGTGGCCTTCGTCATCGGAGAGTATGACTTTGTGGAGGGGCAATCGTCCGACGGTGTGCTGGTGCGCGTCTACACACCGTTCAAGGCCGAGCAGGGGAAGTTTGCGTTGGAGGTGAGACTTTAGACTTTTACCATCGCATGACCATTTTGGGTTGGCAAGTTAACTGGGTTTTAGGTTGGCAGGTTAGGCTTCAGATCTTGATCGACCGGTTTCCTTTATGATGGGTAGCCGGTTACCTTTCATTCTTCTTAGCTTTGTGTTTAGCTTCCTTCCGTGGAATTAAACTGCCAACGCATCTTCTATTATTCATGAAGTTATATCTGGCATTTATCCATGTTCATATACATCCCTCCCCCCATTGTCTTTGCAGGTCGCTATCAAAACCTTACCCTTCTACAAAGACTACTTCAATGTTCCCTATCCGTTGCCTAAAATTGATCTCATAGCCATCGCTGACTTTGCCGCTGGTGAGTGGGGTTGATTTTCGTTCCTCCAGTAGAACATGCTGTGGCTGGACTGTGCCAGAGGCTCGTATGTAATGTATACTTCCTTTTTGCAGGTGCCATGGAGAACTGGGGTCTGGTCACATACAGGTACAGTGTTTAGTTTGGGGCTCCAGACATTGATCAAAAAGAAGGGATTAACATCATAATGTAACAGTAGTCACTGTTCTGGGCTGCCGTGGCCCGATTGTTGCTTTAGCTCAGGTGAAGGAATTAAAGGGGGCTCAGGGCATTTTGCACATGAAATTTGAATCAACCTCCGTATTGGGATGTAGGGTTAACTTCGATTTCTTTGTCTTTTATTTGCATTTCATTTGGCGCGTAGAATATTTGGTGAAATACCCTGAATGTATTCCACGGGGGCAACACAATGCCAGAAAGCCCTTGTGTAAAACAATGGCATTTCCTACACTGGTTGACTGTCCACCGTCCTTATGGCTGAAGCATCTGTCTGTTGTGCTGAGAGTTGGGGTGTTCATGTTGTGTTCCCCGACCCTTCCAAGGGAGACGGCACTGCTCATTGACCCCAAGAACTCCTGCTCCTCCTCTCGCCAGTGGGTGGCTCTGGTGGTCGGACACGAGCTGGCCCACCAGTGGTTCGGAAACCTGGTCACCATGGTAACTATCCACACTGAACCCCCGCCTAGCGCTTTTAACACGTGTTAAACTCAACCACCATTCCAACTTTGATGGTGGTAACCATTGGTGGTAAGTAACCATCAAATCTTCCTTAGAAATGGATTGTCAAGTGTTGCTATGGCACCTGGTCGTTGACAACAGCGTTGCTAAGGGCCCCGGCACTGAAGTACAGTGTTGCTATGGACGCTGGCCCTTCACAACGGCGTTGCTACGGGGCCCGGTCCTTAACCACGCCATAACTATGGCCACAGGTCCTTAATGACCAGCCTGGCTATCGGTTAGCAGCCCAACGTGGTACGTCTCCTGCAGCGTCGCTGTTATGTAACCCAGCAACGCCAGGAGGAGTGGAACAGGTTGCTGTGGTTGCTATGCAGGGATGTATGTAGGGTTGGTGAGTTTCCAACGCTGAGCACAACATTCCTGCACTCTGGTTCTTGTTGTGCAGCTGGCTTAGAACAATATTGTGATTCTCAGAGCTTGTCACTGTAAGCTTACTTGAATAAGTTAAATAAGTGATTGATAACAGCACCCTGTTTTAATGTGTGTGTGTGTGTGTGTGTGTGTGTGTGTGTGTGTGTGTTGTGTGGTGTGTGTGTGTGTGTGTGTGTGTGTGTGTGTGTGTGTGTGTGTGTGTGTGTGTTAGGAATGGTGGACCCACCTGTGGCTGAACGAGGGCTTTGCGTCCTGGATAGAGTACCTGTGTGTGGACCACTGCTTCCCCGAGTACGACATCTGGACCCAGTTCGTCTCCGCCGACTACACTCGTGCCCTGGAGCTGGACGCCCTGGACAACAGCCACCCCATTGAGGTCAGATACGCACACACTCGCACGTAGACACATACATGCACCGGCGCACACTAGGGGTGAAACGGATCAGTGTGTCCACGGTTCGGTTCAGATAACCGTTTTGGGCCTCGGTTTCGGATACGGTTCGGATTAGGATCATGTCCGTGGTAGTAAAAAGGCGGACTTTTTTTTGACGGAGGGTTTGGGGGAGAAACACAAAAATGAATGAGACCCACAGGATATTTGCAATGTGTTAATTGACTGCAATCAGACAACTTGCAAGGCTTTTTTGTGCAATAAATGTTCCCCTAAATGCATTTGAAAACATGGTGCACTGACACATGTAAGGGATAACGGCCGACGAGGCTTAGAACTCTGGCGACGAGCGCAGCATGAAGCCAGAGTTGCCTCTACCTGTCCATTATTTCCATCGAACCGGTCGACCTCGAAGGCCGTTATCCCGCTTATCACCCGTTTGTATTTATCTCCCGTATATTTAGAATATAATTGTATCAATTACTTTCTTTAAATTTAGGAATCGTGCGCTTGAACTTCAGAAAACAACCTATTACAGCTACCTCATTGGCTCGGGCAGCACTGGAGAGAATGCATTCCGCTGGGTCCTAAACACACTTTTGTATCGGACGTAGGCTACAGTAGGCAAAATACGCTACATAAGGCAATGCCTTCATGAAACCGAAATCCGCGGATCTCCAGAATGCTCCGAACTGTGGTAAACGAACCGAACGGATTCGGATACAATTCGAATCCGCTGCAGGCCTAGCGCACACACAAACAGACATACGTACAGGCAAACAAGCACGCACACAGATATGTGGCTCTTACAATCAATGACTCTCACTTACTAACACACCCACACCCCTATGAGACGCGCGCGCACACACAAACACACACACAGGTTACATAGGGCTGGGCCCTCAGAAAGGGGAGGATATGTAGGGAACAGTGGGGACTAGCAGGTCATAGAGTGAATCAACGGTTGCATAACACTGTTTGAGCGATGCAACATGCTCCACCGCATACAAGGGTGTACGACACTGAGAGATGCATAACATGCATATTAATATTTCATTGTGTTTACTGTAGTGCAACCACATGTGCTGCTGAGTAGTGCTTTTAGTTTTGTCAAGAATAACCTGTGTGCGTGTGCGTGTCTGTTTTTCCCTGAAATGCAGGCTTCCTTTTTTTTGTTGTAATTTGTAAAATAATACTGCATGTAGAATAGCCAATGTGAAAACTTGTGCAACACTGTCTGTAGTAGCTATGTTTACTGATCTGACTTCCTGTTGTTGTTGTTATGCGAACTAATCTGACTTCCCTTAAACGCAGGGAATGGTTTCTGTAAAGATAAGAATATATCAACCAAACTATTACCCCACTCATTGACCATTTCCTTGTCAACATTTGATGGCTAGATAATATTACTGATCTGCTCTTTGACCACAACATATACTGTTTATCCGGTATCCGGTACCTAGCCAGGGAACCAGACATGAATCTTCGTGCTCATGTTTAATTTGCACTGGTATATTCATCTGCCCACCTCCTACTCCCCTTCAGACAGATTTCAAGCAGGCCTGGCCAGATCGGGCCAATCAAACACGTTTATCAAGAACGGGGCGGGTTTGAAACCATGTCTGAACAGATGATTGCCTCCTGGATCCTCCTTGAGGGTCAGGGTTAGGGCAGGTGCAGCCAACTAGGGACATATATTCTCACAGAGAATCTCTCTTACTGAGAGCAAACAGAAGCCTAGGCCATCTCCAACTAATTTCTAAACTAATGGCTCTTAAATCGTACCCAACACA
The DNA here is from genome assembly GCF_026213295.1 of Gadus chalcogrammus. Taxonomy (NCBI): domain Eukaryota; kingdom Metazoa; phylum Chordata; class Actinopteri; order Gadiformes; family Gadidae; genus Gadus; species Gadus chalcogrammus. Next base: position 9,154,571 of record NC_079414.1, on the reverse strand, counting down.
CTTTTTCTTTACAGAGAGCTCCTATATGAATATAATAATGTAAAAACCCTAGAAATTATGCCAAATTGTGTGCCCCGTAACGTTCCCTGTGCGGTCTGCAGGTGAACGTCGGCCACCCGTCGGAAGTGGACGAGATCTTCGACGCCATCTCCTACAGCAAAGGCGCGTCGGTCATCCGCATGCTGCACGACTACATCGGAGACCAGGTAGATCACCCCAGCCCCCCCACACCTTTCTGTTGCCACACCGACCTCCATGTTGTTACACTTCCTTTGGTTTACTTTGCTGCCGTTTGTGAGCCATGCCTCTTCCGTATTTGTTGTAGGATTTTAGGAAAGGAAATGCCTATCTATTGAAGTTCCAGCATAAAAATGCATCGACAGGTAAGGCACACACAGGCTGGCGGCCTTGTCATTGTCCAGAATCGATTTGATTGGTTCCCCACCCTCTCTGACTCCCCGCCTCTCTCCCAGAGGACCTATGGGACTGCCTGGGACAGGCGAGTGGGAAGCCAATCGCGGAGGTGATGAGCTCTTGGACCCAACAGATGGGCTTCCCTATTATAGTAGTGGACCAGGAACAAGTAAGCCTCGACCCCCACCGCACCCTCTTACCCTGATGTTTACCCTCTGAAGGACCACACTGAGTCAAGGGCAAATATTTGATATCTAATTAAAGAACTCTGGCCCGGCTGAAAATACTGGCTGCTTACGGCCTCGCATACCATTTTATCCATCTATATCTGTATGAGATGCATGCCTTCTCTGGACTCTGTTGGCAGCGTTGGTTGGCAGATGAAGACGGCAGACTGTTAATGTTATTACTGCTGTAAAATAGAAAGTTGTAATACTTGTTCAAACTGAAGGGCCAGGGGCAGGGATAGCGTCAGGGTGTCCAGCCAAAGGTATGGGGTTCTCCAAGTGTCCACAGTCTACCTGGAGGCATCCTAGAACGAGAGGCCCCCTGCAAGTGTACCTACCCACATGTAGCTGTACTCAGTCACTAATAGGGGTGTAACGGTACACAAAAGTCACGGTTTGGTACGTACTTTGGTTTTGAAGTCACGGTACGGTACAGGACGGTCCGGTTCATAGTTAAGAGGAAAATTAAATAAAACTGCTTGTTTGTCAACATTGGAGAATAGCCGTAGATCAGCAGCCATGAAAACACCAATAGCCTTGTATATGGCTAGCTTGCACAGCTTGCTTTTTTTTTTCACAACAACCGTGATAGAAACACCTCAATGGTGCCTTTTTCAAATGCGTGTGCATGTTAAAGTGCTGTTCGTAGACACGGTGAGCCCTCTCCGCAGCCGGAGAGCCTGTCGGAGACCCTCTACTTAGCTTACGATGAGCATCCAATATTTTTTAACTATCCGCCATGCAACGGAGACAGCAAGGGCTGTGATTGGTCCTCTAACAAAATCATTTCCGGAATCACTTCTCTGGTTTGACTTTTCACCTTATTCACTTTGTACATTGTTTAAATGGCGCATTAAGGACCAATAAAACACCAAATAAGATTTGAAAAGCTTTGGAAGTTTATTTACAACGCTACTTACATGGTTTGTTGTCAACATATAAGATCCATCGGGCGGCGAATTGCATTGCGTATCCGACAACCCAGACGGAGAACTGCGAATGCTCGAGGATTACGGAGTCGGAGAAGTATACTTTGGCTATGGTCCGTGGGGAACTCTGACCTCAGGTTTTAAATTCTGCATCACATAACAAGCCTTTACATTCGCCATATAAACGCTATGTCCGCAACATTTACGCACTGCATTTCACCTCTGTAACCACCCAGAAGTGCCTGTACCGTGATGGTTCGGTACCAATACGTGTCGTTACACCCCTAGTCGCTAAATCTCTTTGGATGAACGGGTCTAGGGAGTACTCAGTAGTTATAGTAAACAGTGTGTGTGGTGCAGCATCTCATGGAGCCAGCCTGACCTTCTGACCTTCTGGTTCCTAGCAAGGAGACGACCGCATCATCAAGCTCTCTCAGAAGAAGTTCTGTGCCAGTGGACCACACACCGGTAAGCTGGGTCCACTTCTACTAATGCAACACTGAGTAGCAGTCACATGACCCCAGGGCTTGGCCCATATCTACGATCACACTGACGAGCAGTCACATGACCCCAGGGCTGGGCCCATATCTACTATCACACTGACTAGCAGTCACATGACCCCAGGGCTGGGCCCATATCTACTATCACACTGACTAGCAGTCACATGACCCCAGGTCTGGGCCCATATCTACTATCACACTGACTAGCAGTCACATGACCCCAGGGCTGGGCCCATATCTACTATCACACTGACTAGCAGTCACATGACCCCAGGGCTGGGCCCATATCTACTATCACACTGACTAGCAGTCACATCACACCAGGGCTTGCTACGGGAACTTAGTATCTCCTGCACATGTCAGAAGCAAGTGCATGTGGTAGCTGACGGTGTCTCCTCCTCTGCTGGCCCAGCCGAGGAGTGTCCCAGTTGGATGGTGCCCGTCAGCATCTGCACCAGCGACGACCCTAGCCACGCCTGTCACAAGGTGCTGCTGGATGGAACGGACGCCACCATCACCCTCAACAATGTCCGGCCAGACCAGTGGGTCAAGGTACGTCCTGTCACACCAGGCTGCCCCGCTGTCACCCTAGCTGGCAACGGTTCAGACTTGAGCCAGGTCGAGCGCTTTGGTGAGGGGGTTGGTGGGAGTTGTAGTTCCTGGAGGTTTTAAGGTCCTGAAGGTGCCAGGGAGGCAGAGCACTAGTTTGAAGAGCTTTTTTAGATTTTCCTTTTAGATATTTTTGTGCAGTTTACACGGAAGCTGCAATGAATCTCTGCAACCCGTATATATTCTGCATCTCGCAATTAAAGATAAAACTTGACTCATACCATCAGAGGTCACTTCATTGTCCTTGCAATGCTTTCATGGACAACATACACCTGGGTCTTGCCGTGTTCCAGGCTGAAACGGTTCTCTGAATTGTGTTTTTAGGAAATGTAATTTTTTAGGACTTAAACAAAACACCTATTTCCCTCATGCAAAGTTTCGGTTTTCAATCATTGAGTATTCTGTTCCACCACATCCTAGTCCAACCATAGCCTGTGGTTGTGTGTTTAGCATTAACAAGCAGTAAGCTAGCCATGAGCTGAGGTTGGCGACCTTGGCGTCCTCCTCTCTTCATTCATTACCCTGTGCTCGCGTTGTACATATTTACTCTAGTCTCGCCACGCCTCAGGCTTTGTGTGCATTGCACAGACTTGTGAGATAAACGGTGACATGACTTTGAGAAGAACAGATTGCGGATGGGTCGCTCGCTAGCTAGGGTTAAAGCTTCCAGAGCTCACATAGCCTGTAGCATACTCTCCAAGGAAGCTCTGTAGGCATAGCTGTCTAACACACCCCTGCTAGCATACCCTGGGCTAGCATACCATAGGCTAGAACGCCGCGCAGGCTAACCCTTCTGTCTGGTGCTATTTGCATGATCAAACCAAAACCTGAAGGATCAAATCCGAACATTTGGTAGCATAAGGGCGTGTTCACACAGGCAGTTTTTTTATATTAAAAAACACCTGACCCGGGCGGTTTTTTACCAACTAAAAAACTGACAGGGTGGTTTTGTCAAGTTCATTCTAGAGCAGAATGTTCTAGAGCCAACGTTGCCAATCGGTTACCGTATCAAAGTGGTTTGACTACGCTACAGTAGCCGCGTTTTCATGGCAGATCTATGCCGCATAGATTTCTATGCGGCATAGATCTGTTCCTAAAATGTGTTCCGAATGAACTGGATACATGGCAGTAACAAAAGTGTCCGTTATGTCTCTCGCGCACACCTGACACGTCTCTGGACCGGCGGCGACATAATGGATGTCTTATCACTATCGGGGATTTTAAATTTGATTTTAATGAAAGCACAGCAGGAGAGAGCTTTTCTCTGCCTGCTCCTTTAATTAAGAAGGAGGAGGACAGCGCAGCAACGTCAATTTCTCGTCAGATCTTTATATTTACCCTAAGCGCCGCCGCAAACAAGAGGAAGTTGGATGCGAGTCCGCAGCCAAGACTGGTGGGAGAGAGTGGTCTTACGGGAATTTAGTGTGTCAGTTACAATATCGAGGATGAGAAAATTAGCCCTTGTTTTGGCGTTAGATGACAACGACGAGGATAACGATGAACCCTCCCGTTTGTGGGTGCATGACATAAACCGGGGACGGCAGCAGTACGGGGCGTTTCATAGTTGTATTCAGGAGCTACGGTTTGATAATGTCCCAAAATCCCACCGATCGTCCTCCAGATACTCTCCTTGTGATATATGTTGTGGTATAACTTGTTGGTCATGTCATATAACTCAACATGTTCACTAACAAGAACAACAAGTTGCTCCGTCGGGAAAGACTTCTTGGTTTGGGTCGCCATTCTTGAATTTCCAACGTTTTTCCTAGTGACGTAGGTTCTCGTTCATTGGTCAGCTGTCAAAAAACTGCCTGACGTCGGGTGCTTTTTCTTGGCGAGTTGAATTTATCCCAACTTAAAAACCACCCAGAGCAGTGAAAAAAACCCGCTGGCAGCGGTGTTTTTAAAAGCACCCAGGATGTTTTTACAAAAACACCCTGTATCATAGGAATATAATGTAAAACATCCACCCGCACCTGAAAAAAAAACTGCCTGTGTGAACACCCCCTAAGAATATCCTGTTTCACTTGGAAATACGCCCTAGATCACAAAAGACAAGCTCCCCACGCTCCGTCACGTTGTTGCTAGAGAGATGCAGACGCACTAACCAGTTGACAAACTAAAGTGTGGTGTGTGTGTGTGTGTGTGTGTGTGTGTGTGTGTGTGTGTGTGTGTGTGTGTGTGTGTGTGTGTGTGTGTGTGTGTGTGTTAGATAAACCCGGGTACCGTAGGGTTTTACCGGCTCCAGTACAGCACCTCCATGCTGGAGAGTCTGCTGCCGGGGGTCCGGGACCTCAGCCTGCCCCCTGTCGACCGTCTGGGACTGCAGAACGACCTCTTCTCCCTGGTGAGTACACCCACACCTGGATGCACACACGCATACATAAACACACCAGTGTTCACGTTAGCCGGCTATAGCCGGACATTGGCCGATTGCACGCACGCATGGCCGGTATAATAAAATGTAAACGGCCCACATGTCCGAGAAAAGAAAAAAGAAGTTTGCATTTATGTATGAATTAATCAGTAGCATATGAAAACCAGTAGCGGTTCCTGGCCGAGCTCACCAGGGAGGCAAACACGAACGCGGAATTCATGAACGCGCGCAGTGCACCCGGCGCACATGCATGTTTTTTCTAAAGCGTAGGCCTACACTAATTAAAAAAAAATAATCTTGCGTGACGCGTTGTTTGGAGGCTAAACGCGACGCAAAACGCGCAGGTTGAGGTTTTCCCGGAACAAGGCTTTTCTCTCCAAAACAGGATTAAAGCATCTATCAGAAACCGCCTAGCTCTCACTCGCACGTCTTCACCCCCTCACACACGAGTCTTCACCCCCCCCACACACACACCGTGTCATGTGACCATTTCCCTGCAGCGCAGCCGGAGTTGGAACACATCTGCTGTGTGGAAATCACTTGGAGGAGGAGGCTTTGATGGGGCTAGTGTGTGTGTGTGTGTGTGTGTGTGTGTGTGTGTGTGTGTGTGTGTGTGTGTGTGTGTGTGTGTGTGTGTGTGTGTGTGTGTGTGTGTGTATTAGGGGTGTGGGGAGGGGGGCTGTGTGTATGTGGGGGGAGCTAGATCTCTGTGTGTGTGGGGGGGGTTAGTCTTGGTGTATGTGGCTACGCAAACGTGATGATGATTAGCCGACCAGGCGGCTGGTGTTCACCTTCCTGTTACGCATTAAGCGGGATGGGTTACTCATTACAGAGCACTGCAGCGGCCTCTGTTTAGCCTGCATCTATCTCGTAACAGGGACCAGCTCAGGTTAGCCCTAACTAGTGCAGGGGCCGTGTCTTTAGGTTGCATGGTGTTGCTTCCAGTCTTGACTGTTTAATCATATAGCCCTTAATGACTTGAGGACTAGGAGAACTCTCCAAAAACCATTGGGAAGAAACCTTTAGAAGGATCACATAAGAGGGACCACTGTGTTAATGTGTTTAGGGTACATTGTGTGTGTGAGGGTACATTATGCGTGTTTAGGGAAGTGTGGTTATTATATAGCCTTTTCACAAATGCACTGTAGAGTGGACATTCTCCGGATTATACCCGGACGTATGCGTGAATGTAAATATCCTACCACTCTGGACTAGTTTACCTAGAGTTAACCGGCCAGGCCCCCAGTGTAAAGTTCGGAGAGGCGTAGAGTTCACGAGGAACGAGTGGCGTGTGGAGGATGTTTCTATCATGCGAGTTTTGAAACCGTGTAGCTGCTTCGTTCTTTTCTCTCCTCGCCTTTATTTTGCGTTTCGACTTCTTTCTGCTTTCTACTCATTCGTTGATATTGCGAATAAGTCTAAATAAGTGCAGCGTTGATATCACCGCTAAAAGAGTGAGCAAGAGTCACTAAGAACCTTATATCTTCGATGAAGACAGCGACTTCCGCTTCTGCCTGAGGTTGAACTTAAATTGACCTTGAACGCCCGTGGATTAACTTCCTTCCAAGGTTACAAAGAACACAAGTGGGCTTGGGTGTTGACAATGGAACAGAGATGTGTCTGCCCCCATACAGCACGGCTGATGCTATGAGGTCAATGCTATGAGTCAACCTGTTAACCGGGGAGTGACACACTTCTGTTGGTGGGTTTGGATGAGCAGAAAGGAGGTGACTGGTGGATGCGAACCACCATGAGCTCATTTCATAATCTCTCTAATCCTCTCTCTATGTCTGGCTTCTCCTTGTGAACTCTCTCTGTCTGTCTCTCCCGTTCCCTCTGTGTCCCTCCCTCCCCTCTTGTTTTATCTGTCCCTATCCCGTTCCCCCTTTCACTCTTTCACTCTCTTTTCCCTCCCTTTTGTCACTCGCCTCCCTCCCTCTTTCTCTAAATGTCTCCTTTCCTCATTCTTTTGCTTCCACCCTCTATTTTGGTCCCCCCCCCCCCCAGTCCCGTGCAGGGATGATCAGCACGGTGGATGTGCTGCGGCTCATGGAGGCCTTTATCAACGAGCCCAACTACACGGTGTGGAGCGACCTGAGCTGCAACCTGGGCGTGCTGTCCTCCCTGCTCTCCAACACAGACTTCCACGAGGAGATCCAGGAGTTCATCAGGGACCTGTTCACGCCCGTGGGCCTTAGCCTGGGCTGGGACAGCAAGCCCGGGGAAGGTGAGGCCAAGAGGGTGGGCTGGAACAGTAAGCCTGGGGAAGGAGAGGGCAGGCGGGGTGGAACAGCAAGCCTTGGGAATGAGAGGGCAGGCGGGGTGGAACAGCAAGCCTGGGGAAGGAGAGGGCAGGCGGGGTGGAACAGCAAGCCTGGGAGAGGGCAGGCGGGGTGGCGCAACTGGTGGACCGGAGGTCAAAGGTGTGCCTCTGCAGAGTGTGCGCCTCACTTTTATGCCTGGAATGCTTGGCAATAAAAGGAAGGCTTTTTGTATGACTAGAAGATAAGAATACAAGGGTACAGATATCAAATATAAGTACAAGATATTAAAGCTGTGAATACAACGGTATGGTTTTAAAATACAAATACAAGATATACCTTTTTATTATATATTTTTTTATTAACTATATACAATATAAATGAAAGATATTTAAAAATATATCTATCTTTGTCTGGACTGATAGCTATATGTATAGAATGCAGATATTCATCCTTCTATTTATCTATCCCTATCTTCATTCTGATTTACCCCTTGGAACCGTCCAATGGGAGCCCTGTACGGTTTGTCGTCGTGGTAACCAGCGTGTGTTTGTTGTGTAGGCCATCTGGAGGCCCTGCTGCGGGGCCTGGTCCTAGGGAAGCTTGGCAAGGCGGGCCACAAGGCAACGCTGGAGGAGGCTCGCCTCCGCTTCAAGGAGCACGTCGAGGGGAGGCAGGTCCTGTCTGCCGACCTCCGCAGCCCGGTGAGAAACACCACCAAACAGCACTGCTAAAACACACTGATGAACCACCGCAACCCAGCACTGCTAAAACACACTGATCCTGCTTGGTTGGACCAACTCCACCATCGCCATGAACCTCACCACCACCCATCACTGCTAATGCACACATTGATCCGGTTTGGTGGCACCAACATCACCAAGACTCTTGAGTGTAGAGGATGTGTAAACGTTGTCTTGTGTTCTTCACCAGGTGTATCTAACGGTGTTGAAGCATGGGGACAGTGCAACACTGGACACCATGCTGAAGGTACAGACTCTCTGATTGGCTGCCTTCCCTCTTCCCCAAATTCTCTCTCACCCTCTCTCTCACATCCGTGACTCTCTTGGTCTGGCTCTTTCTACTGTTCTCATTGCCTTTTCTCTCTCATTATCTCTCGCTCGATCTCTCAATTCCTTTCTCTCCAATTCAAAGTGCTTCATTGAGAAGGCAAATGAACAAAGCCAAAGCACAACAAGATACATTCAAGATAATAGTCTGAAACACCCGATACAATAAACAACCCACTCTGTCCCCAGCTCCACAAGCAAGCAGACATGCAAGAGGAGAAGAACCGCATCGAGAGGGTCCTGGGAGCCATCTCCGCCCCAGACCTCATCCAGAAGGTGCTCATCTTCGCCCTGTCGGTACGTATCCCCAGCCATCAACGTTTTCACACCCCTACTGCGTGGGGCTTGCTCTCCAGACTGGAGTGAATAAAGGTTTCATTACCTAGGCTGTGCTGGCTGGTGTTTGCTCAAGCACCCACACTGAAGACACCCACGGGAACAGCAGCAACCCTGCGTGTGCAAGGGCTGTTTGCAGAGTCGTGACTTGAAGGGCCTCTATTTCACCACCATATGTGAGGTTGATCTAGCCGTTAAATAGCAGCTCAAAATCCATCCATAGTAGAAGGGTGTTCAAATAAGGTGCATTTAGTGCCCAAGCTGCCATGAAAACACGGAAGCCTGAACCGAACGCGGTTGCACACCTAGGCGATCATTGCGGCTGAAACCGGGTTTCAGGTTGGGTGAATTAATCCTGCGCTGTCGCCTAGCGTCAGATATTCACGTCACACCCGATGACGACCGGTGCAGTTAGGGGGTGCTGTTGCGCAGTTTTGATTCAAGATTCCTTCGAGAGCCAGTTTTTTGACGTGTTGTCTTGGGGGTTGTGTAGGACGACGTGCGGCCCCAGGACACGGTGTCTGTCATCGGGGGCGTGGCCGAGGGCAGCAAGCAGGGCCGGAAGGCCGCCTGGAAGTTTGTGAAGGACAACTGGGAGGAGTTACACAACCGCTACCAGGGCGGCTTCCTCATCTCACGCCTCATCAAGGTGGGCGCGGCCGTGGATGGACGAACGATATTGGATAACTTTGCATACTAGGAGTTGTTATGTTTATGAATGTTTTTGTGGGGTTTAAATTGTGAACGTTGCAATCGGCTTGAGGTATTTCTTTGTCTCAGTATTGAAATTGTTCGTTTTTTTATCATCTATCGTGTATTCCGTCACTAATAGGTTAATTTACTTGGTTACCTTCTACTTTCATTGTTTTTTTGCAGCTCTCTGTAGATGGATTCGCTAATGAGAAAATGGCAGCTGAGGTCAAGGTAGGAACATTTTTATAAAAATAACCGAAACAATGATGTTACTGTGTTTCTGTGTTGTTGTTTTTTTTTTGCTATCGTCACGATTTAAATAGTTTGATATCAAGTGACGTTGTTGAATCGAGCCACATATTTACCGGGGAACTGATCTTGGATAACTTCCACCTCTGTAGATAAAAGGAAGAACACAATTTAGTGTCAAAGTACCATAAAGCCAAGATGACAGCTCCATAGTGAAATAAAGGAGAACTTGTGCTGCCTCGTCTATAGTCCAGATCTATCTTGAATGCTTAAAAAAATCCACACGGTGTAAAACTATGTATATTTGTTGACCGTAGAAATTGGACATTTGGACCAATATGTAAGCCAGTATTTTGCGGGGGAAATCTGCAAGTTAACTCGTAACATGAAGCTGTATTGAAATCTAAGTAGTAGAGTGACACTTGGTCTTTAAAATTCTAGCAAATCTCTGTACCCCAGGTCGTGCAGCACTATTACTAGTTTTGTGTAGCTACTCTAGTGTTGATAGTGGGCGTTGATTGTTCCCAGCCCGTCTTTGATATATCAGATATATTTATATTCAATAGATTTGTTGAGTACTTCTTCTCAATGGTCAATTACCGCCTTCAGCAGTCTGTTATATCTGAAGAGCGTCCCACTGCTATGAATGACAAACCGTTGCTATGGACACTATTCTCCACCGCAGAATAGATCTGAACTTTATATCAATATCATTGTAGATGAAGACCATCCATTTTTGTTATATTTCTTGAACATGTAGCGTGTAATAAGCTGATGACTCCCGCGTGCCTTCTGGGTTTATTTTGCCATGGTGCCATCTTCCCGCCCATGACCCCCTCACACACCTCCTCCTCCTCTCTCATCCAGAGCTTCTTTGAGAGCCACCAGGCCCCCGCGGCCGAGCGCACCGTGCAGCAGTGCTGCGAGAACATCCTCCTCAACGCCGCCTGGCTGAAGAGGGACACCGACGACATCCACCAGTACCTGCTGCAGCGGAAAGGCCCTCCTACCGTCTGAGCCGCGCCCTGCTTCTTCACCACCACCTCCTCCTCCGCCCCCCTGCCCTGTCTAGCAGCCGGCTCCCTCTCTCCAACCCCCCCGCCACGGGAGAGCAGATGAAACAGCTTCTTCTCTTTCTTTCTTTTCCTCTTTTGTTTTGCCTCTTCTTCAAAGAAACTGATATAAAAAGAAAAAAAATAACTAACGCAAGAAGACCAACGCCAAGAATTTAGCCAAGTATTGGACACCTAGAGACTCTGCTGCTACAGAGAGTCCTCGCTGCTCCCATTCTGCCCTCCCTCAACGCTAGGACACGCCTCCTGGGGACACGCCTCCTGGGGACACGCCTCCTGGGGACACAACTCCTGACCAGACAACCGTCGGTGATTTCACTATACAGCACGCACAGACACATGCACACATGGAACATTCACACACAGACTAAAACAACACACACACACACACACACACACACACACACCTGCTAGATTACTGCCCTGGTTCACTGGGCCTAATGCATATCCACCACCAGTTGTTTGGAAAGAAAGAATCCCGTGTTCTTCATGCATGATTCCGTGTTTCTTTGTGACCTTTCTTCCATTCTCAATTTCATGTCCAATCCCCCCCCGGCGATCCCTGTGGCCGGCTACGGGCTCGAGGGCCCGTGGGCAGAATGGGGCCGAGGCGCGCGGCCTCGCCCGGTGACGGCGTTCTTCCGCTGCCCTGCTCCGCCGCTAACCTAGCGATTAGCATGAGCGAGCAGTGCTAGCATGGTACTATGTTGTATACTGTATATTTGCAAGCATTTCTTGCGGACCACGGTCCTGGAAAGCGTAGACGGCAATGTTCATGATGACCTGTCTCCAGCGCACCTCCTCCCCCCCCCCCCCCCCCCCCCCCCCCCCCCCCCCCCCCCCCCCCCACCCCCCCCCCCCCCCCCCCCCCCCCCCCCCCCCCCCCCCCCCCCCCCCCCCCCCCCCCCCCCCCCCCCCCCCCCCCCCCCCCCCCCCCCCCCCCCCCCCCCCCCCCCCCCCCCCCCCCCCCCCCCCCCCCCCCCCCCCCCCCCCCCCCCCCCCCCCCCCCCCCCCCCCCCCCCCCCCCCCCCACCACATATCATCGACCCGTGTCTCGTAGGCTCGCCGTACAGTTCCGAAGCGATCCAAGACCGCAAGGTGTGTAAAGCAAGCAACCTCCCCCGCCCTCTACAGCACTCCCTCAACAAAATGACCTAAAAAAAACAAATCTTTCATAGGACGTCAGATAAAGTGATTTGTTTAAATGCTAGAATGATTGTGTATTCTGAGAAGAAAAAATAACGTATTATGATTATGACATACTTTTGGGGCTTTTACTTTGAAAAAAATCAGGTGATCCTGTAGAGTTGGCGCGATGGCCGGTCTTTGATGTGATGTGTTCTCTTACGCTGTTGAACTCAGAAGCCTTAAATTGGTCAACTGGTTTGCAATAATATAATTATTAATATTAAGTGGTAGTGAGTTCCACGGGAAATCTAATGTGACAATTATTAAACTAGTAAACATCTATGTAGAATTTACCAGTTTTGATGTGGCGCGGAATATATATTTAAAAAAAGAAAAAAAAAAACATTACGGAGAATATAATCCAATGCTTCTTTACCCTGAAAATTTGTTGGCTTTTATGATTTAAATTACAGTTGGTGTTCATTAAAGTGAGAGAGTACAAAATGTGCCATTGGTTCCATGATTTTTAAGAAGTGGTGTGAGGTTTATGGAAACCATTGATCTACAAATGAACACTCAATGAAAACAGTAGAAGATATTTTAGCCGTGGCCTAGCAATCATGGCAGATTACTAAATGGCGAGACTTAAATGTGGTTGAGTTGAATGCTGATAAAAGAATCAAATCGTCAATTTAGCTGATTATGGGAGAAGAAATCAATGACGCAGCCAGAAATGTAATTTTTTGATTGATCCAGTTCAACTTTCTGGTGCTTCAACCTGGTAATGATGGAAGATCATAGCATGGAATGATGGGTGGGAATTTGTTTTACTGAAATAAATGAAGGTTGTGGTACAATAAAGCAACCTTCTGGGGTATATTTATACTTTAATTACATGATAGTAGTAGTCACCACAACTTTCAATTACTATGAACTGATAACATAAGTATCTGACGTAATATCTAAATTATAATAAACAAGTCTTAACATGGATTTATAATTATGTTTTATACGATTTTAATCCTCGGTAGTCTGAATTGTATTTATTATAGTACATACATTTTAATTATAATATTAAAATCCATGAGTTCAAATTGCATGTCTCGCACTGCACTCTGGGGGCAGTAGTTTACATATCCGGCTGTAGGAAGAGGAAGTTCACTGAACTTTTGTTTCAGGTGGCTTTAAAAAAAATAATAAAAGCTACCTGTCGGGAAACGGGCGTGTAAATAATGACAGCGATGAATTGTAAGTCATCAATCGTTTCGATAGTGCTCCGGAAAATATCTAACATTAAGTTACTAGTCCGTTTCTGACTTCGCAATGCAACTCTTACAACCACGTTATCAGTAATAGCTTCGCTTTAGCATGTGTTAGCATTGCAGGTTGTTAGCTTTGAGAGCTAGTCTGATCGGTGGTTAACATAGCATTACGTCAAACATACATCCCATTCCCGCTACAAACGTACATAATCCAAGGGTAAAAAACAATTTGACATGGGCATGTCTGGTTCTTATTTTTAAACGTGGTAGCGTGTAGCTTTGAGCAACCAGCTTCCAATTATATTTAGCAGTAATAATACATAGTCTTTGTGCCATGTCTCTTTGTCTTTCTATATCTGATGTAATGACGGAAAGGTTTAGAAAACATCCCCTCACGGCTTTAGGTCAAGCTGTTTAATCATCCTATTTATAGAAGCGGTTAAGAGCCAAACCACTTGTTCCAACTTGTCAACCTGAGAAGTGGTTTAAAACCCTTCTGCCAGATCACGTATCCAGCGAGTCTGACTGTCGCGACCTTATACTCTAACAAATCATATTACAGTGAGTCTGGCTGCTGGGTCCTTTTAAACTCTGTAACAAAACCACTAATAAAGTGAGTCTGGCTGCTGTGTTCTTTCAACTCTCTAAGACCATTCTTCAATAATATATATATTCAATATCTCATATAGATAGCAGCCAATAATTCAAGCCTGAACGGTTTACATTTACTTTGACTGTCTCCCATTTCTTTCCTAATACTCTTGGTGTATAGACATACTGTGTCTTTTGTAGTTTTTGAACCAGATGTGCAACCTGCTCTGCTGCTCCTCAGGTTCCTACTGACATCCAGGTTGACAGCCTGACAGCGGTTGTCGCGATGCTGTGCTGTAGCGTCCTAGTTGCTGCTGCTGCTGTCCCAGGCCGGGGGCTCCAGCCACCACGGACGGAGGACGGCCTGCTGCCACAGGAGTTCACGCTGCTCCACGTGGTCCGGGTCACCATCGGCGCCGGGAATTACAGCTACCTGCGCCTCAACCACGACGGGAGGATCGTCCTTCTCATGCGCAGCCAAGGGAGACGCCGACCTGTACGTGTCCGACAAGAACCCTGCGGCCCAGTTTCGACACGTACAAGCTGCAGTCCACCACCTGGGCCAGGACTGGTGGTTGTGCCCGGGGACTTTGTGAGGCCGTTGGCATCGGTATCTATGGCCACCCATCCTACCTGGAGAGTGAGTTTGAGATGCGGGTCTTTCGACCAGACTGTGAAGCTGGACCCCTTAGAAGATCTCCTCTGAGGAGCCAGGGGCCGCAAAGAAGTTGCCCCAGGGTCCGAGGAGGACTTTCAGGAGGAGGAGTCGATCTTCTGGACTATTCTAATTGGTCTGTTGAAAAATTATAGTGGAGATTTTATTCTGAGCGGGGTTGTATCAGAAGGCTCGCCACTCTGTCTGTCTCTATCACTGGCAGCAACAAGGACCCCGCCTCCCGGATGAACGTTGGTAATTTATTCAGGCCATGCTTATTAATATTCATATTTATATGATTTCCCACACAGATTGATACAGTCTAATGATGAGAAGCATACTAATCATGAGGGATATGTTTTGTTCATTGTAGAGGAGGTACTGTTCGTCCCTCTAGAGAGAGCTGTCTCCCGTTTCAAACTAAAGTCAAGTAATGAGTGACCGTAGGAAATCGGATTAAATATTTTTGGAGGCAAAAATATTTTCTAAAATCCTAGATGAAGACATATGTGCCTAATGGCACGACTGGCTGAGCAGTGACATTGTTGCATGTCAAGTAATGAGATCCCACAACTTGTCTTACTTTTGTCTATTTTTCTATCTAAGTAGCTACATCTGAGTGCGCTTATTCTCGGGGAAACAATTTTGGCAATACACCTGTTGCTGAATATTTGTACTTCCTTCTGAAATCTCCAGTTTTCACTTGGAGACGCAGAAATGCTAACACCCTAGATTGTCAATAATGGAACAATTCAGTTTGATAACTTGTGTGTTCACTTGTGCCTGTTGGACAAGCTCTCGATATCAGCATCACACCCTTTGGTTGAATTTAACTTATGCATCAAATATTGATTTAACCAATGAGCAAAAACATTCCAACAGTGCCTTTCGAACCGTTGTCTTTGGGGTGAACAGCCATGCAGTTTCATGCAACTAGTGATGTGTCAATACTGTTTCTGATTAAAGAAATGATCTTTGCACACTTGTCGGAATGTTGTTTTTAATGTCATTGCTAGAAAGGGACAATAAAAGCATAATTGGGAAACTGAAAAGGTTTTATAATCTAAAGACCTAGTCACTATTTTCCACTATTTAGGCTTTTCTTATTTTAATCTAATACATTTTTGTGTCTGTTTGATATACTTTGGGTAACAGAATTAATGTTACAGCTAATGGGTGTTTTCATGTCGAGTTTTCTGCTGGAAGGGGTTTTGTTTTCGCCAGGTACCGGTTAGTACGTGTGTTCTACAGGTACAGGTTATTAGGTGTGTTTCGTGTTACGGTGGGCTGCTTACCTGACTCCATTTTGTGTCGGACGGCCCATTTCCGGGTTCCATGCGAGCTAACGATGAACTCCTAAACAGGCGAGAGAGTACATCTTCGCCTGCAGCTCAACACTGGACAGAAAATGCTGTAGTTTCGATCTGAAATCGCGGATAAAGTGGGCAGACGTTACCGAAAAAGGCACTCCCACACTTCTATCGTATAGCGGCCGGGTGTTTACATTATCAGAAGTACTTTGCAGCTAATTAGCGGACGGTGCTGACACTGACAGCTGGCCCAGGAATACACTTTTCTGCTAGCTATCTTTCTTCAGCTAACTTCTGCTAGTACTGCTAGCTAACTTTAGCTGCGACTGGCTAGTTTTGCTACCTAACTTCTGCTAGCCGACTTTAACCAACTTTAGCTACTGTTTCTAGCCAACTTAAGCAAGTGTTGCTGGATAACTTTAGCTAGCAGGTAGCAACTTGCGCTAGCCTGCGCCGCGACCAAGCCTCTTGGTTAGCAGGCTACATTTGGGGCTATTTCCATGCTAGCGTAAGCGTGGGTCAACATTCGTAATATTATACTGCAACGACAACACTTCCACTATGGACACTGGGATCTTTTGCCACAGCAACATTTTCCATTCATGTTGGTTCTGAGGACGAGGTTGTCCACCCCCTGTAAGTTAAGGTAAGTCACTATTCAATTGGTTGGTGTGCTTCACAGTACGGACAGGTCGCATGTTTACCAGCTGTAGGGATCATGTGTTGAAGGGTTGTTCCTCTGCTATTAACCCCCAACGACTCTCCGTTCGCATTAACCAAGGTTGTGTGTGAATATTTGTATATACATGTACTTGGTACATCACGCAATATCTGAGACTGATTCTGTTAATTATTTTCGGGTGAGTTTTATTAGAGGAATAGTTGTGGTTCCGTAGGGACAATCTTGCAAACAAGGCCGGGGTAAGAAAGCTAGAACTGTCAGTCAGTGGGCCTAGAAGGAGAGTTATTTCGTCGAGCACCGAGGCTCACTTCCTTATTACCTGTACTTTCTCCAGGTGTATCTCACCATGGCCCAATCCTATGCCAAAATAAGTACAAGTTGAGCCGTGACCTACTTCAGACCTCACGGTACTGTAATCTTGTAAGTAGAGGTATACACACTGTTCTTTAAATAAGTAACTTCACTTTAGAACAAGTATGTCTCCCATTCCAAAGTCCTATAAATTCACAATGCATAAGAGCTTTGTCCAACAAATGCATCTGTGTTCTGAAGGGCCTTAGCAAAGTAAAGGAAACAGTATTGTCAGAGGGAGTAAAAACTAGTAGTTCAGGAATTTAGTTATTTCTCAGTGCAGCTGTTCCTTTTTCGGTTTTCCACCGCTGTAAAAGAGGAGCCCATCATCTTTCCCCTTTCTTGAGATTTGAAACAGAAAATTTAACCCATAGGAAGCCACAACTATTCCAAAGGATCCTCTGCCGCTCTGGAATATCTGTGGCTTTGGCCGAGGTTATGCGGACCCAGCAGATATTCGATTATTCTTTAATTTTTTTATAAACAGTTTAGCTTTCTCTGCCATGGCCTAGCAGCAGTGCCTTTGCAGTAAGCTAGCTGTCTCTGCTTGTGACTGGCAAGCTTGCTCAGTGACATTCCTTTAGTTTTCCCTCCGTGAAAACCTGCTGTAGCGTTTAGTAAGGCGGGGGGAGGAGGGGTGGGGCAGCCGCCAGCCTAACATGCTGGATCAACAATGATCCCTGAGAGGCCAACTGGTTCGGGAAGATCCACTCACCTGCACCCCTTAGCAACCATACATCTCTCGGCCTGTGCCTCCTCTCCTGCACCCTGTATGCTGCTGCTGCCGCAGAATACATGTTGGATTAACTACAGCAATGACAGTCAGGAAGTCATGAGTTAAAAATGTCAACAAAGGTCAATAGGGAAATCTGTTCAGTGCAACCTGCGGTTCAGTGCAACCTTTCTGATAGAAAAAAACACATCCACTGCTTTTGGGTCACAATTCACATCCACTGCATACATGGATTTATTATAACTAGTACAGTGCCCGTTCAAAACGTGCCTGTTTCGAACAGACTGACGGGATGGCCTCAGTATTGCTCCTTGAAGTTTTCCTCAGAACTGCTCGTCCAAACAACTTCACACACTACACTGAATTTCCTTGAGTCCTCCGCAATACAACCGTAAAATTGGAAGTCGGTCTGATTAATGGTTATCGTGAGAATGACGCCCGGTTGTTTGTCTTTCTCTCTCCAGGCGAGAGTGTTCTACCTCCACAGTGAGTCGGTGAACCCCCTGACTCAGAAGTGCCAAGACCATGCCCCCTCCTCCCCCCCCTCCCCCGGGGCCTCCGCCTCCTCCCGCTCCTCCCACCTTCAGCCAGGTCAGTAAAGGGGGTGTGTGTAAGTTTGTCCGACACTTGTCTCGGCCTCGGCCAGCCAAATTAACATAACTGCTATTAAATAATCACCTCCTCAACACAATACATACTACATACGATTATCATCAACTTGGTGGTTAACAATCCATCCTAGAGTTATTCTGCACTAATTTCAGTTGTTGTACAGTACACATGTTTTGGAAGTAAGAATGGCAAGTGAGGGATACTCAATCTTTAAGATCAATCCACATTAGTCATGGCAATTGTTGAAGAACAATTAATCCACAATCAATCCATTGTTTTGGACGGATGTATTAATATTAAGGCATTGGGCAGAGCCTTTAACCAACGTGACTTACAATGAACCGGTAGAGCAACGTGCTCAAGCATGCCTACAGGTATACTGCAGATATTGGTGCTAGGAACCCCGACCATTTTCAGCTGGGATTTACATTCCCCGACCACTAACCTGAAGATGGTTCTTCTTGCAGGCAAACACGACGCCTTCCAAGTTGAATCGCGATGGTACCAAGGACAGAGGAGCTCTGCTCTCAGACATCTGTAAAGGTGCCCGGCTCAAGAAGACAGCCATCAACGACCGAAGCGCACCGGTCATAGAGAGTAAGTAATATCACACTATAGCTCCCATCATAGAGATGACTTATAGAACACTATAGCACCCATCATAGAGATGACTTATAGAACACTATAGCACACTCATAGAGATGACTTATAGAACACTATAGCAACCGTCATAGAGAATGAGTTATAGAACACTATAGCACCCGTCATAGAGAATGAGTTATAGAACACTATAGCACCCGTCATAGAGAATGAGTTATAGGACACTATAGCACCCGTCATAGAGATGACTTATAGAACACTATAGCACCCGTCATAGAGAATGACTTATAGAACACTATAGCACCCGTCATAGAGAATGACTTATAGAACACTATAGCACCCGTCATAGAGAATGAGTTATAGAACACTATAGCACCCGTCATAGAGAATGAGTTATAGATCACTATAGCACCCGTCATAGAGAATGACTTATAGAACACTATAGCACCCGTCATAGAGATGACTTATAGAACACTATAGCACCCGTCATAGAGAATGACTTATAGAACACTATAGCACCCGTCATAGAGAATGAGTTATATAACACTGTAGCACCATTAAAATAAGCTCATACGCCAGCCTCCGGTGACTCCTCATGCATGCATACATACGTATCTTTAACATATTTTCACTAGTTGGATATATGTTGATGACTTTGCTACTTCCTCAGAATCAGGAGGTGGAGGTGGAGGAGGAGGAGGTGGTGGTGGAGGAGGAGGAGGAGGAGGGGAGGAGGAGGAGGAGGAGGTTTTGGAGGAGGAGGACCAATGCCAATGGGAGGTCTTTTCCAAGGAGGCGTGCCCAAATTGCGACCAGTTGGAGGTAAAATACTGACATACTGACGCACTATAGATCGACATGGTTGCGTAGTTCAGGAATGGACAAGAACATATACATATCCCACCATACAAACGATATCCTTTATCCAATGAGTAGAAACTGAACAGGTTGAATGTTGAAGAAAGTTCCAAGATTGGAGGATAATTTACGAAATAGTTAAGATTAACTATTTCATAAGAATTTATGAAATAGTTAAGACCGTCTACACTGTCACAAAATGAGTATCTGAAGGGCACAGATCTGCTCTCCCCTTTTAATAACAAAACCTTTTCATGGAGCTTCAATAAACATCAACCCTCTCTCTCAGACCTTGCTGTTTTGAATATCCCGTAAAGGTTGATTTATTCAACTACGCGCCAGGGCCCGCGTCCTCTGCCCTGCTACATGTTGTGGTTCCTCTATTACAGCAAAGCTAAGCAGGGTCACACATGTTCATTGGTACAACACATCGTTTCCATTTAACAAAGATCACTGGACGTCACTGAAGACGGGGCTTATGGTGGATTACGCTCAGTCACAGAAACAGAAGTATAATTACAAGCATATATAATAACAAGCACCGCTGTGTCCATTCAACGTAGAATTGATTGAACATAATCCCCTATTATATGCTAAAGGAACAATGCTGTGGATAAAAGTGTCTACTAAATTCCCTTAATGTAACAAGCAAGAGTTTAGTTTTTAAAGCTAGCTCCAGTCCAAATCACCTGCTCCTCGCCCCTGCTCCTCCCTACTCTCTCCATACCCGCCCACCCTCAAAAAGCGAGCTTTGCTGAAAAGACTCACCTTGAGGTTTCTGTTGTCAGGGCCATCCCAGTAGCCTCAAGGCTGTAATTGACCTGCTGCAGACAACGCATACGTATACAGATCATGGCTGCCATGTGTATTCTGCGACCGTGGTGCGTCAGTCGCGCAGGCGAACCCGACACGTCCGCAAGATGCAATACTGACAAGAAAGTGGGGGGCGATCGAGGGAATAAACAGTGACCTCGAGGTCAGAGTCGGGGAAGTTATTATAAGCATGGCAGAAAGTTTCGAGGAGAGACTGTCGGACCTAGTCCGCAATTTCCCACCCTGTAGGATATCAATCTTTCGATGCAATTTTCTGCCGCCGCGTAATGCCGCAGCAAGTCGGAACACAGGACACAGCAGGTCGTAGCAGGTCGCATACGCTTACGCTTGGTGTTACAGCAAGTCTAATCCAGCCCCTAAAGTGAGCGTCGCCATGACGCTGCGTTTCAGAGCACCCTTTCAACTGAACCGTGGACTAGTGTGCCTTTTTGGATTGTGGTTCTGATCATGTCTCCGTGTTCTACCTCCTCCAGACGGAACGGTGGGTCGCTCCGCGCTGCGACCCCAGCCTCCCGGCCCAGTGCCCCCCCGCCCCCCCTCCGGCCGTTCCTCCTCCCCCTCCCCCCCTATTGAGCACAAGCCTGCCCCGCCCGACCACCAGCGCTCCCCCCCCCCCACCCACCCGACCTCTCCCGCCCCCGCTATGCCTCCTCTGGCTCGTCCCACTCCTCCGGGGGCGGCATGAAGAACAACCTCGCGCACCGCAGCCCTCCGCCGCCCTTCAACCGCGGCGGGTGGCGGGCGCTCCAACCCTCCCCCGGAGAGGACCCAGAAGGGCCCCCCTCCCTCCCGTCCTCACCAGCCACAGCCGAGAGAAACCCCTCCCCCCCACGCCTGGCCGAGGCCCCTCCTACAGCCCCACGGTCCCGCCCCCTTCCATGAAGCCCACCTTCCCCTCCTCCTCCTCCAGCAGACCCTCCCCACGGGGGCTCCTCGGCGCCTCCCCCCTCCTCCCCCATACCGCCATCCCCGGGGGGAGGGTCCAACGGGCCGAGCTACGTGGACGGGGCTCCGGAGCTGCCCCATCGCCAGAACTCCCTGCACAAGAAGACCCCAACAGCGGAGGCTCGCACGGACGCACCCACCGCCCCCCCGCCTCCACCCTCGCCCTCCCCCGGCCCGCAGGGTGGCAGACCCCCTCCGCCCGCCAGGGAGCCACCGGGCCGCAGAACAGGTGATCTACACCCCCCCCCCCCCCATAACCCTGCACCACCTTAACCACCGCCCGAGTCTAGCTGACCACCCTACTGTAGTTGACATTATCCTTCACCCACCCTAATGCTGACCTTCACAACGCTATACTATCCTACACCACCCTACACTATCATCCTCCACCCTACTCAGCCATATAATAGCAATCATCAGCGGACGCCAGCCCGTCACCACCTCTACACTACCCGGCTGCACCCTCCAGATCATTTAACGGTAGAAGTAAAAGCTTAATGAGCGTGGTCTGGTTTGGTATAGGCTGCTCCACATAAGACAGAAAGGATGAGACGTGCTATACATGAGGGACCCCAGCAGTCCCACATATCAGGCCCCTTACCCCCTCTCCTGCTCAGCAGTAGAAGAAGTGTGTGTGTGTGTGTGTGTGTGTGTGTGTGTGTGTGTGTGTGTGTGTGTGTGGTTGTGTGTGTGTGTGTGGTGTGTGTGTGTGTGTGTGTGTGTGTGTGTGTGTGTGTTGTGTGTGTGTGACTGTGGACCTCTGATCTGATTACCTTGCTATCTTTCTGAATAGATTGTCTGAAGGCCAATGGCATTATACGTTAACTAAAGCTTTGAATATGCTCATTAATGATTAATGATCATCACTGCAGTGCAGCCATCTTTGTCACTCAGAATATAAGAACAAAGGTGCCAAAGCCAACCTCTGCATCACTATGGATATAAGACAGTGGCTAGGTTAGTTTTAACCTGAACCAAGGCCCCTCATGTGTTCTGCTCCCTCTCCGTCCAGTCAGAAGCTGGTTCTAATGTGTGTGTGTGTGTGTGTGTGTGTGTGTGTGTGTGTGTGTGTGTGTGTGTGTGTGTGTGTGTGTGTGTGTGTGTGTGTGTGGTGTGTGTGTGTGTGTGTGTGTGTGTGTGTGTGTGTGTGTGTGTGTGTGTGTCCTGCAGCTCCTCAGGCTCCCCATCCAGGCACCCGCAACGGCGGCGGTCGGGACGCCCCGCCCCCTCCACCTCCCTATCGCGGCCACAGCTCAGGTTCCTCCGAGCCTCACAGCAGGGGGGGTAGCAAACCTCCTCCTCCACCCTCCCTCTCCTCCTCCTCCCTCTCCTCCCTCTCCTCCTCCCGCACCCCGGCCGTTCCTCCCCCGCCGCCGCCTCCCCTCCGCAACGGCCACTCCAGCTCCTCCTCCAAGTCCATCGTAGGTGAGTAACCCCCCCCTGGCCTCCATGACCCCCACCCACCCGGCCTCCGTCATCACCCCCACCCGGCCTCCGTCATCACCCCCACCTGGCCTCCGTCATCACCCCCACCAAGCCTCCGTCATCACCCCCACATGGCCTCCGTCATCAACCCCCACATGGCCTCCGTCATCACCCCCACCCCGCCTCCGTCATCACCCCCACCACGCCTCCGTCATCACCCCCACATGGCCTCCGTCATCACCCCCACCAAGCCTCCGTCATCACCCCCACTAAGCCTCCGTCATCACCCCCACCAAGCCTCCGTCATCACCCCCACCCAGCCTAGCTCATCACCCCCACCCCATCTTCCATCATCACCCCCACCCGGCCTCCATCATCACCCCCACTCGGCCTCCGTCATCACCACCACCCGACCTCCGTCATCACCCCCACCCAGCCTAGCTCATCACCCCCACCCCAGCCTCCGTCATCACCCCCAACCGGCCTCCATCATCACCCCCACCCAGCCTCCGTCATCACCCCCAACCGGCCTCCGTCATCACCCCCACCCGGCCCCCATCATCACCCCCACCCAGCCTAGCTCATCACCCCCACCCCAGCCTCCGTCATCACCCCCACCCGGCCTCCATCATCACCCCCAACCGGCCTCCGTCATCACCCCAACCCGCCCTCCATCATCACCCCCACCCGGCCTAGCTCATCACCCCCACCCCAGCCTCCGTCATCACCCCCAACCGGCCTCCATCATCACCCCCACCCAGCCTCCGTCATCACCCCCAACCGGCCTCCGTCATCACCCCCACCCGGCCCCCATCATCACCCCCACCCAGCCTAGCTCATCACCCCCACCCCAGCCTCCGTCATCACCCCCCACCCGGCCTCCATCATCACCCCCAACCGGCCTCCGTCATCACCCCAACCCGCCCTCCATCATCACCCCCACCCGGCCCCCATCATCACCCCCAACCAGCCTACCTCATCACCCCAACCCGACATCCATCATCAACCCCACCGAGCCTCCATCATCAACCCCCATCCCTGACCCCGCCTCCATCACCACCCTCACCTTCCACCCGTCATCCAGCCACACCCCCAACCAATATTCACCCTCAATCAACACCCACTTAACTGACGTTCAACCCTCACCACACACTACTTTTTGAACTATCCCCCTCGCCCTAAAATTCTCCATGTGTGTTATCGTCCTTTTCACAGATGACTTTGAATCCAAGTTTAACTTCCATCCTGTTGAAGACCTCCCCCCACCAGAGGAGTACCGGCCCTTCAGCAGGGTGTACCCCAGCAAGGGCACCAAGGGTAGGGCACCGTTTCACCATGCACCCTCTTACGGGCACGAGGTCCATGGAAGCGTACTCTTGTCCGAATCGCTCTTTGACAAAGTGGTAGTGGTGATGCAGTCATGATGCCGACTATCCAGGCTGGCTTATCTCTTTATCAATATTCCAGTAGTTAGAGAAATGTGTCATTTATTGCTGAAAGGGTGGTGACTAGGTAGATATGATAGTGACTATGTAAGTATGAGAAGACCAGGAGGTTGCAACAGGTTTTTATCTAAGGCCAAAAGAAGCTCAAAGAGTAGACAACAAATACATTTTCGTCAAAAATACCAAAGAAATGTTCGCCATCACTGAGTTGGGGTATGGAACAAGAAAAAAGTAATAATTGGTTAAGCTAGTTTAAAATGGTCGCCCATGACATCCGAGGCAGCACGTGTTGCTGATGTCACAGGCTTGAATGACCTCACCGGCTACTAATCTGAGCTATTCAGGAAACCATATGGACAGAAAGGTGAGTTAT
This sequence comes from Gadus chalcogrammus, assembly GCF_026213295.1. NCBI lineage: Eukaryota > Metazoa > Chordata > Actinopteri > Gadiformes > Gadidae > Gadus > Gadus chalcogrammus. The sequence continues at coordinate 9,130,029 of NC_079414.1, read as the reverse complement.
ACGGCATGCACAGCTACGCAGGTATGCAATAGCATTCTACGCCAGTGCTCACATTTACTGTTATCAGTAATTATACCTATCTAGTCATTAACATACTTGCCTGCTCACTATCATACCTTCCTGGTCACTATCATACCTACCTGGCCACCTTCATTAATGATCATAGCAGGAAGGAAGTAGAGCAGCAGGTAAGCCAGCCTCTGCCGGCAGGTGTGTTGTGGTGCAGCGAGGAGGTGACCACTGTGCTAACATGTCCTCCTCCTCCAGGTATGATGCGAGGAGCCCCCCCAGCGCCCCCTGTAGGGAGGTGAGCGCATGGCATCCTCTGCTCCACCACACCAGGACTCAACTCACTTTGACCAATCACAGGACATATGGGGGTGGGGGGTGGTTTAAGTGTGTAGACACGCACACTTAGCACACAACACTAAAGACACACTTAACACTAAAGACACACCAACACACATTTGACACACCAACACTAAAGACGCACATCAACACTTGAGACAAACACACTAAACACAAAAGACTAAAGAGCCACACACTAAGGTTATGGGACAGCAAGACACTAAAGACACGCTGCAGAGCTACACTGAACACCAGCTGGAGGCATGCATGGGTTTGAGGAAACGTCTCCTGAATGCCGCGGACTATCGTCTGGGTGCTGACCCGCTGCACTGTGACCATGTGACCCGGGTCGTCACGCCACACTGACACTGAGGACCTACATCGGAAGAAGAAAAACAGAAAAAAAGTAAACCCAATGCATTCCCTTCTGTTCCTCTCTCCTTGAGACTCATTCCATGAAATGTTCTGATTATGTTTTGTATACTGCGTTCCCTTCAGCCCTCCAGGGTACTATTATCTTAGCTGAGTGATGCTTCGACCCTCCTGGGCCGCCACCAGTGGCTGGGAGCACCATTGAGGATTTATTATTTCCTTTTTGTTCTTTTGTTTAGAATCTATGATTGAGTTTGTCTTTGATAGCCATTCCAGTAGTGCCAGGGAGGAGGAGGAGGAGGAGGTGAGGAGGGGTGGAGGGGTTGTGACCAAGCAACCAAGTGCCAAACGTGTGCATAGTGAGCCAAGCATGTCCGTTGACGACATGTATGTAAAATCCTCTATCAGACTAGCATTATGTAGAATACCTGCATGCTTCAAGAAATTCCCAATATATTACTATCTATGTAAATGCATCATCACACACACACACAAATATATATATATATATATATATATATATATATATATATATATATATATATATATATATATATATATATATATATACACAAACAAAACTTTCATAAGAAATGTGTTTTTGTCAATTCGACTGTGCCCCTGCAGGCTTGCTGCCATCTGGTCTTTAAGAACAGCATGGGGAGTACGGGTAGCTACAGAACAGCCAATCAGGCTCTGTTTAAACACGGCTTGCTTCCTGTTGGGGGAGCAGATGCCGAAGGGAAGAAACACATGAACACGCACACACACACGATAGCTCTTCCAGAAGTCTTATTTTATATTTTATCACCTGCAATATCTGACCGTACTTGTGCTGCTGGTGAAGACAGAATTTCAGGTGTTTAGATTGTTGTGATTATTGCTATGCAAGGAATGTTGTGACGATATGACGCTCATCGCTGAGAACCCCCAGAGGCTCCAGGGGTCTGTGGGCGCAGAGCTCTTCGTCCCCCGTGGTCTCTTCCCTGCTCGTCGTCTACACACACTACTTCTTATTGGATTTCCGCTCCTCTGAACGGGAAACCATTCAATGGAGCAGAACCTCTCGCTGGTCCTTGCCTTATACCTTGACCTAACGACCGGTTCCAGCGAAACAGGGCTCCGTTATGTTTTTATCACGTCTTCGTCGTTTGTCAGGGACTCCAGAGGAGGGGCTTGGTGGGGGGGGGGGGCGGGAAGAAACTAAAATAATCGATTATATTTGAAAAATGCAAGAAAATATTGTATATTTACATTAAAGCTAATGAATATGATAACCATAGTTATTGATCTATTTTTTATGTTGTAAAAAGCTTGTAATATAGGAACAAAAATGGGGGGGAAGGGAAGTCATGGAGTGACAGGGGCTCAGCCCCGTAGCCCCGCCCCTAGGGAGGACTAGCAGCACTGCTCTGAGTGGATGAGATGGTGAAGGGTGTGTGCAGATGAATGGATGAATGCTGGGTGAGAAGGTATGGATCAGGAGAGTGAGTGCAGCTAGGGTTGTGAGGTGACGGTTTGGTCTAGTTGTTCCTCACTCTGTCACGCTGTCGGCCATGTTATGTTAATCAGCCATCTTTTAATCATGTGATCAATTGAAATAAACATGTATTTTGGGGAAAAGGGTCTTGGTGCACTGTGGTTTGTCGTGTGGTTTTTCAAAGGTGCAACAGAAGATGTTACAATGCAAGCGTTTAACATGTTGATATAATTTAAATGTACAAATATGCAAATATCATGATAAATATAATGTATGTTTTTCAAAAAATATTTCTAAGATAAGGATATATAACTCTTAAATAAAATATTTCTCGATTTATTTTAGATGAACTCTAACCCGAAAACTTGTCTGAAGTCACCATTTCTTAGTTTGTACATATATTAAAACTAAAGAGTAAAGTAAACTAAATGTTAACTGGACAAACATTATACTGCATTATGGGAAATTGAGCCCGGAAGTCCTTCTTCCGCCTAACAGTATATCATTGATATATAAATAAGTGGTGTAACTATTAATGTGATGGCCAAAGGCTTACTATTTTTTTAATACGTGGTTCTCACGTAGGATTAATTAAAAAATGTAATGAAGGGGTTCCGACCACAAAGAGATTGAGTTGAGTGTGGTCGTCTGTCCTGATTAAATTAATACTTGCTCTAGTGTTGCTTTGAATATATTCTCGGTAGAGGAATACAATGGCGGTAGTGATTACAAAAGTGCTGGTAAATAACGCCCTAAAGTTTTGATGTAGTTATCGGGTTGATTACACGAACCTTTGTCTCACTCAAATATTTAGTAAACAACGAATACGATTATATTCTGTATTGATTGATCAAACACACAATCATATCAGTGTGTTTTATCATTAATGTCTGGCCGCTGACTAGTTTTTCAGCTTATGTCAAACAAGGGACAGAGTTTTCGAATCCAACCAAACAGCTGTCCTTCCCGGGAAAATATAATTCCGCCAAAACAACGTCATTGAATCTCCCGCCATTGAGTTCCGAGTAACCGGAAGGTGACGACTCCTCGGGTTGAGCCAATGAGAGCGTGGGAAACCAGGTCAATGGTGTTCGGGGACCAATCAGAGCCCAGCAATTTCTGGTGACCTCAGGAGAAGGGAGAATATTTGGCGCAACTTTTGTAGTCTCAGTATTGGAAGAAAGCTAGTCTTCAGCGGTCTAGTGTAAACCTGATCAACAACTACCAACAAATCAGCAAAGGTAACACTGTAATTTAACTTATCCCGATAATACTTGCTTTCGATCTAGCACTTTATTTAAAGTTTTAGGTATAAAACATGCTAGCAAGTAGATCTGTGGTGACTGAGGTTTCCGGAGCGCTTTTAATTTTGGATTGTTCGAATGGCGCCAATACAATCTCGGGTTGTTTTTAAGGCACTGCCGTTCTGTATCTGTATCTACATTTGTCAGTTTTCTTATCAAGCACTAGTTGTTGGAATTGTTAGCAGTAAAGTTGAACCAAATACCGAATCATCTTTCCTTCCTGTATGGCTGAATTTAGCGTCACCCGTTCACCAACCTATGTGTACGTCTAATCGTCCTCGTTTTAAACAGAACATGCCCAGCACACGCTCCAAGGGACAGGTCCAGCCCGCTCTGCCCTTCCCTCGACGCAAGTCCTGCCGTCCAGTGTCCAACAAGTCGACGATCCCCCTGGAGAATGAACCTCCGGCTCCCAGTCCCGAGAAGTGCAAGCTTCTTCCCCAAAGCCTGACCTCGGTCCGGCTATGTCCCATCAACCCACTCTCCCCGACCCTGCCACACAGAATACCCCTCAGCCCCCGCAAGCGAACAGGTAAGAACAGGATCCAGTATCCACCACTGTCGAAACATGCTTCATGATATTCCATACAAAATGCCCTACACAATTACATGTGATGTATTATCATACAGCTGGTATTTTATTTGTCCTGTATTTCTGTTAAAAACATGACTGCATATTTATTAATTGAATTAGCTTACTTTCTTATTGAGTTACAATTGACAAATGGAAAGATAATAAAAAATATAATTCCATATCTTTCATGCGTGTGTATGTGCGCGTGTCTAGCTGGTACTGTGTCTGACACCATGTTTTGGTTTCCAAGGTGACGACAATGTCAGCATCCTGGGCGTCAACCTGCTGGGATCGCCACCGAAACAGAGCAGACCCACCCCAAGAGCATCGCCACGGAAACTCTTCAACGACAACTGCGAGAACTCGCCGCTGCAGCCGTGCCGCACAATGGCCCCTCCCTCTCCCAAGCCGATGTCTCCCAACGCCAGGCCCTCCCCCAGACGGCAGGCCGCGCTGCCAGCAAGCCCAGCCCATTCCAACGTGAAGTCTGCGGTCGCTCGTCTGTTTGCAGAGAGTAGGTCCACTTGTTGTCGTGTTCACTATCTGTGTTTGTAGGCTGATAAGGCTTCACTGGTTCCTCAGTTCACCTAGGTACCATCAGTAGGACAGTGATATAGCACCGTCAGTATTATGAGGAGATGGAGCCTAGGTGTAGTTTGACAATGTGGGGTCGGAGTACACTCACACCTCCCTTCTGTTAATGTCATACACTGGGCTTCATGTCTGACACTCGTATATGACACTCATCATAAATGCGCCCCCCCCCCCTCCTCCAGGGTCCCGGTACCAGATGGTGAAGCAGTCTCTGCACACGGCCGTCCCGGAGCGCCTTGTGTCCCGGGACGCGGAGCGCGCCGCCATCCGCTCCTTCCTGGAGGAGCGGGCCCTGGGGAGCACCCCCGCCAGCCTCTACATCTCGGGGGCGCCCGGCACCGGCAAGACGGCCTGCTTCCACCGCGTGCTCGCAGACATGAAGGTACTAAACCCAACGCACCCTAACCTCACCGCTGAGGCCAACGCACACAAACCATCAGAACTAAACCTAACGTAAAACCTAATGTCCCCAAACATTAGGACTATCGAAATGCACCTTCACAGCGCCACTAAACACAACGCCCGTAAACCTAACGCACCCTAACATTACCACTTGATTAGATTAATAATGCGTGTCTCAAATTGATTTGACTTGTTCTGGATAAATGGAGGAATGTTTTTGTCATGATTTGTATAAGCCCATATTCAATCTAGCTACCAACTGTCTGTAAGGAATAATGAGCGATGGCACCACTGTTGACCTATCAAGAAGCCTAAAGAACATGTTTTGTGGCTGGTCACTGCTGTTTGTCCTGACTGCCCCCCTGTGTGTCTTCCCTCCCCCAGGAGGCGCTGAGCGAGGTCCAGACGGTGGTGCTGAACTGCATGACCCTCCGCAGCTCCCACTCTATCTTCCCCCTGCTGGCCCAGCGACTAGGGGGCGGGGCCGGGGGCCACTCCAGCAGCGCTCTGCAGAAGCTGCTGACCAGCAACGGGCCCACTGTGTGAGTAGAGCTGGGGTCAGGACGGGTGGACTTCGATTGGAACTGGGGGTGGGGGTGGGGGGGTGCAGGTTGGGTCTGGTGATTGGGTGTTGGATTCCCAGCTGTGAGGTTCTGGGTTCTAATCAACCCATTGAGTCTACCAGGTTACTCGTTTCTAAATTGTGACCCCCCCTTCCCCCCCCTCCCTCCTTCAGGCTGCTGGTTCTGGATGAGATGGACCAGCTGGACAGCAAGTCTCAGGAGGTCCTATACACCATCTTCGAGTGGCCCTACCTGGCCGGCTCTCGCCTCTGTCTCGTTGGTAAGACATCCGGGCCCACCTGAAGGGGCTCTGATCACCTATTTACGTTTATCTGTGGTCTCCATGTCAGCTGATTGTATCATTTATATTAATATTTCCTGATGTCGCGGCAGGTATCGCCAACGCCCTGGACCTGACGGACCGCATCCTGCCGCGCCTGCAGGCCCTGCCCCGCTGCCGGCCCCTGCTGCTTCACTTCCCTCCCTACAGCCGCCAGGAGCTAGCTGCCATCGTCCAGGACCGACTCACTCAGGTGTGTGTATGTGTGGGGTTAGAGCATGGAAACGCGTCCCGAGCCCGAAAGCCGGATCAATATTAAGAAAGGATCCTCGGGTTCGGGGCGGGCTCGGTCACATCAGCGCGATAAGGCATAGGAGTTGGCATGGCGTTGCTTTTATGTTAACGTTCTGTTCCTCGGCACCTCTTGTGTCATTTTGTGGAATTTATCGTTATTGTGGCCTTTTTTGTGAATTTCAATTAGTTAAGATTCTGCGCAACAAGCGCACGTTTACAGCGAGCACATTAACGTGCGCTTGTTGCGCTCACCTCGATAAAGGCATGCTTTCATTCCCATAAATGTAACCGTGTCGGGTTGGGCTCGGGTCAGGCTCGGCCATGTATATCTTGATGTCGGGTTCGGTTACTTCTCTGTCATACGCTCGCCGGGCTCGGACAGAAAAATGCGGCCCGTTCTGCGCTCTAGTGTGGGTGTGTATTGGTGGTCTAATGCTCGTGTTCCCTCTCAGGCGTCTGGTGACGGGGTTTTGGATGCTTCGGCTGTCCAGTTCTGCGCCAGGAAGGTCTCTGCCGTGTCGGGAGATGCCAGGAAGGCTCTGGACATCTGCAGGTGACTTAACACTCCTTTCTCAACAACACGACTGAGAAACACTTATCACTAATTTATATTTATATTATTTATATTGCCCATTTCCTCTCTCAACCAAACCACTCTAAAGGCTGGCCTCTTGTTACTATGTGTTTTGTTCTGGACACATGCTGAAATGATTCTGTGTCTGGATATCAGGAGAGCCGTTGAGATTGTGGAGGCTGACGACCGCAAGAAAGCAGCGGACCACACTGAAGACGCTAAAGGTAAACCGCTAGCTTAGCCACCACAAACCTCGCTCGCCATATTAAACACTGGCCTAACGACGAGGAAACTAGCCTAGCTGCAATATTAGCCTATCCACAGACGCTAGCCTAGTCATGATGTGACAATACTAGCCACGGTGGTAGCCTAGCCCGTGACGGCCTAGCCCCAACACAGTTAATGTCCTCTACATTGCGACTGTTGTCCTCCCCTGCTGCCCTCCCCCCCCCCCCCCCACAGCGTCTCATGTTGGCGTGCCCCAGGTAGCGCGCGTGTTGTCGGAGGTGTACGGGGACCGCATGGCCTCCTCCGCCGGGGGGGAGGGGGAGAGTTTCCCCCTGCAGCAGAAACTCCTCGTCTGCTGCCTGCTGCTCCTCACAAAGAGCGGCAAACACAAGGAGGTGGTCCTCGGCAAGGTAGACACTTGTATATATATTATTTAATATTATATTTAGTGTCTCTCTCTGGCTCCGGATCTATACCTACTGTCTCTCTCCTCTGATATAAATATACCTCCTGTCTCTCACAGCTGCATGAGGTGTACAGTCGCCTGTGTACGAAGCGGCAGGTGGGGGGCATGGCTCAGGGGGAGTGCCTCTCTCTCTGCTCACTGCTGGAGAGCCGCGGCATCTTCGCCCTCCGCAAGGCCAAGGAGGCGCGACTCACCAAGGTACAGACCGCCCATAAGGCTACCATCCACCTAGGGCTAGCATGCTACCATCCAGCTAGGGCCGGCATGCTATCTAGCATGGGACTATCGCTAGGGCTAGCATGATACCTCCCAGATAGCACTAGCATGATAACTACCATGGGACCACCGCTAGGTCTAGCGTGAGGCCTCCCAGCTAGGGCTAGCGTGAGGCCTCCCAGCTAGGGCTAGCGTGAGGCCTCCCAGCTAGGGCTAGCGTGAGGCCTCCCAGCTAGGGCTAGCGTGAGGCCTCCCAGCTAGGGCTAGCGTGAGGCCTCCCAGCTAGGGCTAGCGTGAGGCCTCCCAGCTAGGGCTAGCGTGAGGCCTCCCAGCTAGGGCTAGCGTGAGGCCTCCCAGCTAGGGCTAGCGTGAGGCCTCCCAGCTAGGGCTAGCGTGAGGCCTCCCAGCTAGGGCTAGCGTGAGGCCTCCCAGCTAGGGCTAGCGTGAGGCCTCCCAGCTAGGGCTAGCGTGAGGCCTCCCAGCTAGGGCTAGCGTGAGGCCTCCCAGCTAGGGCTAGCGTGAGGCCTCCCAGCTAGGGCTAGCGTGAGGCCTCCCAGCTAGGGCTAGCGTGAGGCCTCCCAGCTAGGGTTAGCGTGAGGCCTCCCAGCTAGGGCTAGCGTGAGGCCTCCAACTAGGGCTAGCGTGAGGCCTCCCAGCTAGGGCTAGCGTGAGGCCTCCCAGCTAGGGCTAGCGTGAGGCCTCCCAGCTAGGGCTAGCGTGAGGCCTCCCAGCTAGGGCTAGCGTGAGGCCTCCCAGCTAGGGCTAGCGTGAGGCCTCCCAGCTAGGGCTAGCGTGAGGCCTCCCAGCTAGGGCTAGCGTGAGGCCTCCCAGCTAGGGCTAGCGTGGGACTGCTGCTAGGGCTAGCATGTAACCGATGTATTCTTGTGCGGGTGTTCACAATAGTGACTGACCGCAGGTCACCAGCTGTTCAGAGAGCAGGCAGTGTCCTTGTGGATTCAGTGATGCTGACCCTGTGTCTGTGTTCAGGTGTTCCTGAAGATCGAGGAGAGGGATGTGGAGAACGCTCTGAAGGACCGCACCCTACTGGGCAGCATCCTGGAGGCGGGGCTTCCCTGAGCTACAGGCCCCATCTCCTGCTTTACTTATTTAAACTGTTTTATTCATTACTGGCTTTTATTTCTAGGCTAGGCAAACTTTTCAGTTTGGTTTAAGTTTCTTTTTTTTTTTTGTTTATATTGTACTCTACTTCTAGTAGTTTTTAATATGAACTATTCTCTTTATGAGAGAAAGCAATGATTTTTTTTTATTTAAAACTAGGCATGTACATACATAGGCTTTTAAATGAGGTTTATATATAAATTCCTTTTATATATTGAAACCCTGTACAGATACTATTCTCTGCTGGAATAAATGTACATAAATCCGTTGGATCGCTTTATACAAAACCCTTTTGTGTGTGTGATGTGTGTCTCCAACGCTAAAGTAGTTGGAGTAATATTTTACTGTCGACATGAATACGGTCTACCTTTTTATTAATCCTGTTGTGAATAAAAACCGACCCTTTAACACTTGCGAAATACGAGAGGTAGAGAAGGAGGAGGTTTGAAAGATTAACACTAGCACAGAAGGAATGACACAACCTGAGTTGGTTTGCAAAGAACTGATCCGGCATGAAGTGTCAGGTTATAGTCACACACAGTGTTGCTTCCACCTACATGTACTTACCAGTCACAACACTGATACCGGGTCTCGAACTTTGACACCATGTCACCCATTCCATTTCCCCATTACTGAACATGCAGTTATCGTCCTTCCGCAAAATCTCTGTATAATGCATTGTAAAGAAGTGGTACCTTTTTATGTGGAATACATTCATGAAGCTGGCAGTGTTTGACTAGCTGGAGTATTGACCAGTTGACTGAATCTAACCTTTAAGTTAGTGTATGTACAATGAGAGGAGTCCCCAGGGTGCCTTGCCTCTCCGTTGACGTCATGTAGCCCTCGGGGCCAATCAGCTCGGGGCCGTTCAGCTCAGTAACCGGGCAAATGGTTAGAATCTTTATTTTTACAGTCCGTTTCTAAACAGCTACAAATTGGCTGAATCCGAATTCATTGCTCATTGCTCAACCCTACCCCTCATTGCTCAACCCTAACCCTAACTTTTAAGCCGACCCCCTACCTCTACCCTTCTTCCCTTACCAAATGGGTCAAACCTACCCTATGACGTCATCATTAGTCGTAGTCATTAGTCAACTCGAAATGCGTGACCCCAAACCTCAATGTGACCCCCTAGCAGATAACCAGTCACCTGGTAATGCTACAAGGGACAGACTGGCTGCCATTGTCTCGGGCAACGAGCAAGCCCTATTATAAAGATGTTTAAAGGTCCCATGACATGCTATTTTTATGTATTCTTTAATATAGGTATTAGTGGGCAACTAACACAGTATTCAAAGATGTTCCTGAAATTCAGCCGTGGTGCAGAGTTACAGCCACTCCGAGCCAGTCGCACATTGAGCTTCCCCCAAATGCGCTGTTTCGGTGGGCGTGTCAAGGAGGAGGGTGGGGGTGTGGCCCGGAGCCGCTTGCAGCCACGTGCGCTCTGTTTACGGTGGTTGTATCGCAATGGCTCGTAGAAACCCAGTCGTTCAAGCCTTTCAGTTTGACCCAGAATCTGATCCGGATAACAAAGCACCTGAAGAAGTTGATACTCAGCGGCTACAGCAGGACGTCTCTGAATGGTTAAGTTTAATATATTGTGTCTGGATACGGTACTTTAGTTGGTTTGTTTATGTATGCGGTTAGTTATTATCATTTGCTAACGCTAGCCTACGTTGTTGGCTTTTAAAGTTGCTGATTTGCTATCGTTACGCTAGATTAGCATCTATATCAGTCATCTGTGTAGTTTAGAGAAGTCACTGGCTCATTTAATGGGTTAATTTCAAACTATATTGAAGTCATGTTACACATAACCCATGATTTACTCGTGAAGATTTACGTCTAACATCAGCCTATCCACTGTCATATGTATAGCTATAGACACTAACCAGAGCCACTATAGTCAGACCTCTGCCATTATTACATCTACCTTTATTTTATGGATAGGTGCCGTTGTGGAAAATGTGCGACCATGCCCACAGAAGCGGAGAATATTTGCTGCATGGAGATACCGCAGGTAGCACTCTCCACTAAATTGGAAACTTGTCTCTTCATTTGACTAATGCTTAAAAATAAAAACGTAACCTTTCAAATTAGGTTACTAGAAGACTACGGGAGGCCGAACAAGAGCTAGTAATAGTTTACAATCTATTTTTTGTAGTTGTTATTTTTTAATTGTTTTGTTGAATAAAAAGACAGTTGTTAGTGCTCCTGTGATTGGTGTAACTTAATGTGCTTCACACATGTAGCTTTTCATTATGTCTATTGAGGTACATTTTTTGCCCTTAGATGTGGTCACTTCGTTATTCCTCACATTACATCTGTTAAGGTCATACCTTTGGGTCCCAGTCTTCATAGTTCCCCCAATCTTATTTAGGCTCTTACTGGGCCTGTAACTCTCACAGACAGACGGGTACAGGAGTTCGCACACGTTGCATTGTTTACAGGCAAGGGTGGATTACCGCACGGGCACACCGGGCACATGCCCAGGGGCCCAAGGGCGGTGGGGGGCCCTAAGCCAGAGCTTCTGTGTGAAGTCGCTGTTAGTAACTTTTAATGTTGCATTGTCGAAGCAATCAGTAGAGAAATACAAAAATTCAAGCGAAAACAGCAATAGTAGGCCTATTAATACTGAGTAAAAAAAAAAAAAGATCACTAGGGGGCACTATTTCAATTAGTGAATTTGAGACTGGTCACGAACAAGGCACTGTGATTTAAACATGGAGCAACGGCGAACGGTTGTAACGTGAACTCTTAAGTGGAACCTAAATAGGTCCATGAGTGGAACAGCTAAGCGAAAAAAAAATTAACAAGAGTAAATGTATTTGCAAGTCGTTTAGGCTATGCTTAACGTTATAATAGTTCCATGGGACGCAGCAAGAAAGATACCCAGTCACAATACTCCCGTACCATCTGTTTGTATAATTTAATTAACAGCATGGGCTCCCGCTAGCTTAACATAGTATTACCGTTTACTCTTGCATTAACAAGAGCAGCGGAAATCTGCTCAATCGTCAATGTGGTCGGAGTACCCGCCCCCTCGATGTGGACTGAGTGCCCGCCCCCTCCATGTGGGCGGAGTGCCGGCCCCCTCCATGTGGACTGAGTGCCCGCCCCCTCCATGTGGGCTCCGTTTGCGGGCTGCAGTCAGGGGTACTTGAGCAGAACAGCTAGTGCTCGTTTTACACCAAACGCAAGTTTTAGCCACTGGGGGACCATAGGCAGGCTAGGGGAACTCATATTTATGTTAGAAAACCTCATAAACTGAGATTTTCATGTAATGGGACCTTTAACCTGAAATGGTAAATTATATTATGTATTTTGTAATTGGCATGTTTAAATAAAGGATTTTTTTAATAAAAGATATTGAATCAAAATATTCTGAAAAAATATTTTTTATTTCCCGGAGACAAGCAATAAGCAGCCTCTGCAAACCAGGCATTGCTCTTCTGCTGAGGTGGAAGTCCTTCTTCTGCTCAAGCTCCAGCTCCAGCTCTACGTTGAACCACATAAGATGGGCACCTTTAGCTTTAACTTGCAGTACAATGAACAAACGAATGGTCTGGAGAAATAAATACAATCACATAATTTAGTCTGAATTGGAAGGACTTTACTTGAAACTATTTACATACGATTCATATGTACAGTATTCTATCCTATCAGACTTGAACACTGATATAAACAAAAAAATATTAAATAAACTGTTTGTTTTACATTACGTGTATCACAAAGGGGTTGATCCAACAATATTAATGTTAGTTATGCAAGCATGCTGTGTAGCAAGGTTATATATATATATATATATATATTCTGTGTAGCTAGGTTAGACAATGTTAACATGCACACCATTTTAAAAATATAATATTGTTGGAAACAAATAAAGTGAAGAATTAAAAAAATAGCTAATGTGATCAAGTCTGAATACATTTGAGATACAATATAGAATGTGTGTGTGTGTGTGTGTGTGTGTGTGTGTGTGTGTGTGTGTGTGTGTGTGTGTGTGTGTGTGTGTGTGTGTGTGTGTGTGTGTGTGTGTGTGCGCGTGCGTGCGTGCGTGCGTGTGTGTGTGTGCTTGTGTGTGTTTGTGGTCGAAGTAACTTGGAAAGGTATGTTATTGACCTTATTCCTTCAGATAGTTAATCAAAAGAAGATTACAAAATGATGAGGCTTATACCATTGGACTCCTTTGAGTCTCAGCTTTCATATGGCATATCGTTTGGGTAGATAGCATGTGTTGCCAGATCGGATTGGAAATTTCCAGACCATCTACTAAAAACCACCAAATAAACCAAAAACCTACCCAAAATTGATATTGACAGAAAAGCGATAAATCATATACTTCTGCACTGCTAACTACACGAATACACACCTAAATGCAACCTAATTATTAACTATGTGTTATGAGCCATATGAACATACGTACAGCATCAAATTATGTAGTCTACAAGTGTGTTTGTGTGGATATATGAATACAACAAACATGCATATTGTGCTCTGAGTCGACTGAGTGATAATGCAGCTAAGGCCAATATTATAATATTTCAAAAGTTTAACTTCTAACATAAAATAGCAGAACTTCATCACTCACTTAATTTGGCTGTAATTAATATCTCGGCAACTGATGTAGTACCAGCCTTGCCAACGCTAGATGGCGCCAGTTACGTATTTTCCTCCACGTCTACGGAGTCACTCTTCCAGCTGTGACAGAGGCAAACAGTTGTGACGGGGGCAAATGAGTTGACATAACAGTCGGCTGGAGGCTGGAGGCATAAAAAACATGTTTACGTATGATCTGTTTGGTGATGCCTCACACCTGTTCCACAGCAATCAATGTTAACATGTTAAACCAGCCATCACCACACACACTATGGGAGATCTCCATGAACAGCATGTTCCACCTCCTGCTCAGTATTGCTATCCTCAACCAAGTCTACAATTAACCAGTTCCAACATCACTGTGATCTGGATGTGGAGGAGCCCAGCAAAAGCCACCTTGTTGGAGCGTGGCAGGTGGCGCGTAGCATGGTCATTGTTACAATATACATGCAATAGGGACACTTATCCAAAGTGACCAACAGACACGATGCATCTCATACATTAAGATACTGCATGATAGAGAGAACACTGTGTGTGTGTGTGTGTGTGTGTGTGTGTGTGTGTGTGTGTGTGTGTGTGTGTGTGTGTGTGTGTGTGTGTGTGTGTGTGTGTGTGTGTGTGTGTGTGTGTGTGTGTGTGTGTGTGTGTGTGTGTGTGTGTTTGTGTGCATGTACTGTCAGCTGTGAAGGTTGACGGACTACAATGTGGAAGAAACCATTATGAGATCTATAGGAGGTAGGGGCATGGTTTCCACAGTTAAGCTTACATCTACAGTACCCTTCCTCATTCATACCCCCCCAATCCCAACATCACGCACCCCATCTAACACACTCCCCCGCCTCCCTCCTACTCTCACTAACTCCCACCTACCCACTCCTGACATCTCCCTTGTCATCCCAAGGTCAAGGACAGGGAAGAGCCGGGTGACGTGCTCGTGGGCGACTCAGCGTGCACGATCAGTGAGTGGTTGAGGGAGCGTGTACGTGTGAGTCATTGTGAACTCTGCGGAGTAGATGGGTATGTCTTCGTGAATGTACATTGTGTGTTGGTACATCTACACTTTGTATATGTGATTGTGTTGTTTTTGTGACAGACAGACAGAGGGATACGAATGCAGACGGATAAATAAATCAGTATAAATAATTATACTGTATACTATGAGTCAGTGTTTAAACTCAGTGTTAAATGTGGCATCTGCCAGGACTTGCTAGGTATTTGAATTTAATAATTCCTCTCTCGCGCTCGCGATTGGTGACCGGAATAAAGTAGCAATGTGTTGTGTTGAGACGTATATCATTCGCGTCGAGAGCAGTGAGGGGTGTAGTTCACAAAGCGGCCTCACACAAAACCTAACATCATCAAACGTCTATGCGAATTTTTTTTATTTTCTTTGCATGAAAAATTATAATTTAAATCTACAAACAATATATGTGTAATCCAGGGCATATAAAGACTGGGACCAGAAAATAATTACTTTCTCTCCATTGAAACCCATTCTAATTTTCCTAGCCCATAGTTCCCATGGGAGTCTCCAGGAAGGGGCGGACTTACGAGCTCTATAGGTCCCATGGGCTCTACCGGAAGGGGCGTGACTTCGCCACTCTGCAATTTATTCTATATAGGTCTAGACTCCGTGCTCAGTCCCGCCTTCTCCAGTGCACCAAGAAAGCCCGCATCGTGACGAACTGGGAACACGCGCGTGTGTCGGCTCATTAGCATCTGTACCTGGCCTGAGCCTGAGCACACCTGGCCTCAGAACACCTCTCCGAAGTGTGCTCAGGCCACGGAATTGAACTTTATTTGAGTACGGTTGGCGTGCTCACACTAGCCAAACGATCTAGACTTGGCGCAGAGGTGTAAAACTGACTTTGGCAGGGTACATATGGCCTTGTGTGAGTGCGCCACCACATTATGTACTAGTCTGTTTGCGAGAGAGAGAGAACCAGAATGAGAGAGTCGATGTTCTTCCAGTGGAAACTCTCCCTACATCTCAATAATGTAGACTCACTATATGTGTTGTGTGTGAGTGTGTGTGAGAGAGGCAGCAGCTGAAAGGTTACTCAGTCAGCAGTTAGAGAGAGAAGGGCCCTAGCAGGGGCGATCCAGAACTGCTGAGCCAGTGAGAGGGAACAGGGGGAGGGGGGAGGAAAGCAGTGTGGTTGCCAGGTGTTATTACTGAATAGACCAGTACACACACACACACACACACACACACACACACACACACACACACACACACACACACACACACACACACACACACACACACATACATACACACACACACACACACACACATATACACACACACACACACACACACACACACACACACACACACACACACACACACACACACACACACACACACACACACACACAAGCACACACAGGCATACACTATCACAAGCCTGTACATGTCGATTGTTCTGTGTTCTCCACCCACTGCCTTATTCCCATTGATGTAAACAAACAAGACAACCGACACAAACACATTCACACACACACACACACACACACACAGTTGGCGTCACGCCTTTGTCCATCTACAAAAACAAGGATAGTGTGTGCTGCTGGTACATAACGTATATAGTCAGTCCTACAGACTGTACTTAGTACGACGTCGTCGTCTACATATGTATACAGGTTGTAACTTGTGGTTCCGTCTCCTGACGGTGCAGTGACAAGGACGGGGTGGGGACTGCTGAGGACAGCACAGAACACAACGGCAGAATCTCTTCTCATGTGACAAACAAATATAACAATGTGAGATTCTGTTGGATGTCCTCAAATGTTTGGTGTGTGCGTGTGCGCTCACCCCAGTGACCTTAATAAACTCCAGGTCACATGACCAGCGTCGCAACAAACCACCCACAGCGATTAGCTGAATATTACCACATTCCACATACAGGAACAGGCCTTGTGCAATAAACATACACCCATCTGTATTATCGTTTACTTAATATTGTCATTTATCTGAAGTTTTCAGCCCAAGAGTTATCGTGAACCAGCGTATCTTCCAGATACCTTTCATAAAGCAGCAGGTAGGGGTTAGGGGTCATCTTGCTCTAGGAGTCCTACAGGTAGGGGTTAGGGGTAATCTGTCTCTAGGAGGCCTTCAGGTAGGGGTTAGGGGGCATCTTGCTCTAGGAGGCCTTCAGGTAGGGGTTAGGGGGCATCTGGCTCTAGGAGGCCTTCAGTTAGGGTTAGGAGGCATCTCACTATCAATCACACCGATATGTAGTTCTGCTTTGGTTCTTCGTTTCCAATGGCACTGATGTGACGTGACAAACTATTAATTCGAGTTGTTACCATGTGATTGATACAACTACATCGTTGACACTCAGCTCCCCTCGCATGGCCCTGTAGTCAATTCAAACGCCAAAGAGCCAGTAGGACACTATGATATTCATAACAACACACCGGATCGGGATACTTCGACTCCTCTTCGGGTTTATCCGCCTGCAGCTGACGTCATTCCCCTTTCACCCAGACTTGCCGGGCTTCAAGGAGGTTACTCGCGGTCAACGCAGCTCCCAGCTACTGCAACTACTGATGGACCAGGTGTATGTTTATCTAACACACATTCCCGTTCAAACCAGGAACAAGGGTTTGAGGTAATGGTCTATTTGACACGACTATGCTAATTGCTTTTCAATGTTTGAGTTTGCATGTGTTTTGTTTACAGAACAGCTGCCTACGTGGCAGCTAAGGTGCCTTTTTTCCGTGATAATGGCACATTTTACTCTTTATTTATATATATATTAAATATTTTCCTCAATCCACGTGGCTACAGCCACCTCCTCTCTCTGCTCCGCTCGTCGGGGTTACTATCGGTCAACATCGCCCAACGCTCCTTCTTCATTCTCATCCTCTCACGGCTCCTCTCTTCACTCTGCTTCAAACGCGCAGGCTCGCGCGCGCCGTGTGCGTTATCATCATCATCACTTCGTGTTCAGGGACGCGCTCTTTATAGAGGACACTGCGTGACGGCCGATCTTCGGGGGCTGTGTCCCTTGTCACACCGGAGAGGAAGCGTCTCGTCCATTCGTCACCCTTTCTGAACGACCGAGTGAACGATCATAGCTAACATCAAAACGATAGCTTGCATTACACGATAGTTTCATTACGTTTGTCTGCCGTTCGTGTCACCGAGAAGGAAACGACTTGTCTTGGCTTGCCTCTTTTTTGAACATCTTATTATGGCCTTCATTCGACTCGGAGGAGAATAGACTCCTTAAATCTGAATCGGGTGCCGCACGCACCGTCAAGTGTCACGCACAAAGTAACAAGTGCGTGACATCTGACTGAATGTTCTTCACCGCAGATTATTAGCGCTATAATATTTACCGAGGACCGGACCTCGGTGACCTCATAGATGGCTTGGGCATGCTTAGCTGTCTGTGTTGATGAGAGACTGAGGCCTCACATCATGAGGCCATAATGTCTATCTAAGCATTATTAATGAATTCATTCATAGGTGTCCAGATGGAATCACAATTAATCCTAATTCATACTGAAGGGAATTCCTCTCAGATACAACCAGCAACACGTAATTCTCTGACTGCGTTCCACTTTGGGATCCCGAAAAATATGAAGAACCCCCTGCCCTCTTCATGATGTAACAGAAGAAAACAGATACAGAAGCCCTGAGAGCCAAGACCTCGAAACACACCGCTTGTGGTCACACTCTCAGAGACGTAGAGCTATGTCTAAGACCTCCTCTCCTACAAGTGGGTTACGGTCCAACGCCAGCCCTGCAGCCCTACCGCGTGTGCTAAGCTTGCACCATGCTGCGACAGCCCACACAATCACATTGTTCTCCAGCCGTTAGAAGTAACAGCCTCTGACAGCTGCAGATGCTAGCACACTAAACCCAACCGACCCAGGGCTCCGTGTCTGGGGGAAAAGTCTTGTATTTCAACGCCTAGTTGGATCACTTCTCTACCATCTTTGGGTTGTGATGCTCGTTCCACTCATATACATTTTACATTTAGGGCATTTAGCAGACGCATTTATTGCGTCTGCTTATTTCATTTGTCAGAAGAACGAGAAAAAAAACAATATATTGCTATCGATACAGTAAGGATGTTCATAGAA
Organism: Gadus chalcogrammus; assembly: GCF_026213295.1. Lineage (NCBI taxonomy): Eukaryota > Metazoa > Chordata > Actinopteri > Gadiformes > Gadidae > Gadus > Gadus chalcogrammus. The sequence continues at coordinate 9,111,519 of NC_079414.1, read as the reverse complement.
ACAAGTGCCAAGCGCTTACAATTTCTAGGTTAACCCATTCTCTGTATACAACAAAGATAGCTAGGATAAGCCACTACCAGCAGTCACACGGTGCAAGAACTATTTTTTCAGTGCCAGGAATTACAACATACAATAAGTGCGTAAATTAAGTGCCAGGATGTACAAAGATACAATTGCGTGCCTAAGATATGTGTTTTAGGAGAGTAAGGGAAGAGCAGGGGCGGTGGGGGTAAGGGGGGAGGCTATGCTTAGTCCAGGATAACCCAGAACAAGTGAATCTGGAGTCTCTTGCAGAAGCTGGTGAGCGACTCTGTGGTCCTGACATTGGCAGAGATGATACATCTGCCACAGCTCATCATAGGATGGGAGAGGTTACCCAGGATGGACTTGAAATTGTTCCTCATCCATCTCTGCCTCGAGATTGTCCAGCTCTAGCCCAGCAACAGAGCTAGGCTTTCTCCCAAGCTTGTTGAGTCTGTTGGTACCCCTAGCCTTAATGCCACCTCCCCGGCAACCCCTAGCAAAGAACATTGTGGAGGCTACCACAGACTGATAAAACATCTTCAGTAGCCTGCCGCACAGGTCGAAAGACCTGAGCCTCCTGAGAAAGAGGAGTCTGCTCTGACTCTTCCGATAGAGGGCCTCAGTGTTGTCTGTCCAGGCCAGTTTATTGTTTGTGTGTACTCCTAGGAATGTACGAGTTCACTATCTCTATCTCATCCCCCTGGTTTGTTGAGCAAGAGGTGGTTCTCCACGGACAATCTAGTTGATTTGATATGGGGTCGGTCAATCATGCACACACTCCCCTGAGACATGTACGTTACAAGAGGGCGAGGTCATTGCTGTCCTATACATTTGTACATTATGGTGAGCAGGCTGGTGAGGAACTCTGGCTTGTGAGGTACTGGGCCTCACGTCCTCTCAAAGATCACTGCGGTTGCCAACCCGGGTCTTCTTTCCTTAAACCTATGTTTCAGCGGCTATGCCCAGCTGACCCGAGGGAAACAGTGGCATCCATATGTGTCTTGGTGCGATATGTTTCTAATTCTTTGGTTTGGTGTTCAACATGAGCTCAGTATCTCCCACTGCTGTGTAAAACCTCGCCAGCCTGTTCTGGAACAGGAATGTGTGTGACCTTCTGTCCTGTTCTAATGTCCCTTGTGTCTCTCCTGGGTCTTGGTGACGTGTGTACATGTGGTGGAACAGGATCAGTTTTAACAGGTCTGTGGGGCCCTTGATGGATTAATAAATAATCTTCGGGATTGCAATGTGTGGGGAAGTACGTGGTTATGTCTGGACACCCCCCCCCCCCCCCGTTGTGAGACCACATTGCCTGGTTTGCGTTGCGATGCCAACAGAATCATCCAGCAGACCAGCACACATCCTGGTCAAATCATTAAAGTGCCGAATCTTCCACTATGGTTCCATCCAGAGGTGTTTCGCGACCTGGAACCAGCATACAGAACCCTCAGACCGGTGTGTGGTCGGGTCCCGCGGACAAACACTGAAAAGGTGTCACGGGTCCCGAGATGATAACGCTTCGTGACCCCTGGTCTAATCCAACCCCAAAGAAGAGCTGATGGCTTGAACACTTTTTGTACTGCTCATGTATATATTTTAGTGCCAATAAACACAGAGGATGGGACAGTATTAGTATTGTAGTATTAGTTATTAGTATTAGTTTTATGTAATAAATACTCCTTGGTCAACGTGTTTAAAGAGTCCATTTTATGTAATCTTCACTTCATATCAAATCATTTTGATTACTTTACTGATACAAGTCTGATCATACTGACTGCTGAGAGTGTGTTTCAACTCGGTTTAAGTTGAGAGGAAAGCTGCATTTTCACACAAATGGCTGATTTGGCATTACAGACACACGATGAGTCCAAGATCCTGAATCCTCCTCATTAAAACACATGAAGTGACCATCAAACACGAAGAGAAGGGTTACACCAGAGGAGACACAGACTCACATGAAATATCATCCAGCCACACCTTCGTCTAGAACCTTTCCTTTATGTTGCCTGTACACTATTATTACTATTACTTAGTTATTATTAACTACTACTACTATAACTACTACTGATATTGCTATGCAGTCAGTACACACGTTTACCCAAAGCGACTGAAGTGAATTGAGATCCATGTCGTTACGGTGCGGGTAAGGTTTGGGCATGCTGCTCACGGATGCCTACAGGGAGACTCTGGACATTGGGGATCGAACCCGGAACCTTTCAGCTAGGAGTCAGACGCCCTGACCATTACACTGGGAGTCAGACGACCTGACCATTACACTGGGAGTCAGACGCCCTGACCATTACACTGGGAGTCAGACGCCCTGACCATTACACTGGGAGTCAGACGCCCTGACCATTACACTGGGAGTCAGACGCCCTGACCATTACACTGGGAGTCAGACGCCCTGACCATTACACTGGGAGTCAGACGCCCTGACCATTACACTGGGAGTCAGACGCCCTGACCATTACACTGGGAGTCAGACGACCTGACCATTACACTGGGAGTCAGACGACCTGACCATTACACTGGGAGTCAGACGACCTGACCATTACACTGGGAGTCAGACGCCCTGACCATTACACTGGGAGTCAGACGCCCTGACCATTACACTGGGAGTCAGACGACCTGACCATTACACTGGGAGTCAGACGCCCTGACCATTACACTGGGAGTCAGACGCCCTGACCATTACACTGGGAGTCAGACGCCCTGACCATTACACTGGGAGTCAGACGACCTGACCATTACACTGGGAGTCAGACGACCTGACCATTACACTGGGAGTCAGACGCCCTGACCATTACACTGGGAGTCAGACGACCTGACCATTACACTGGGAGTCAGACGAGTCAGATAATATTCTGTTTCTTATCAGATGCAATTATAAAATAGGACCAGATCAATTGCAAACCGTTTCCAATCCTGATCTAATTAAATTCTGAATCCATTCAGATTCAGTTTCCTAATCACTCCTCATTGTTCTCACAGATTAACTCTCATTTAATTTCCTACTGCTTCCGAGCAAACCTCAATGCATCAAACAAAGACAAAAAAAAGACACAAGAAGCACACAGAAACACACTTGTAAAACTACAAGCAGCATGATGAATTGCCACCAGCCTGGAGATCCCTGCAGGCAGCGAGTGTTTGTTTACTCTCTCAGTAAAGGCCTACAGAAGGCTGTCTGTCACTCAGCCCAGTCTGGGTAAGTAGGCTACAGTTGGACTTCATAATGGCACACACAAACAAAGGAGAGTCACAAGACTATGACACAAGCGGCCGTCTGATAGTCAGCGCGGTGTTCTGCTCTGTTATCTTAGATGCACTCTGTGTACCGGGCAGCAGGATTCTGCTGACGGACCGGGCCTTCTTGTTTTGAGTCTGTTCCCCTCCTCCAGGACATCCTGACTGCTGCTTGTCCGGGTTAAGTCACAGCCCAGCGTGGGGTCCGGCCGCTGGGACCCATCTGACAGGCTGGCCCCCAAAACAAGACCCAGGCCCTCCCAAAAACACTGTTTTACATTGACTGAAAGTGTGTAAGAAAATGGACCCTACCGTTTCGCATGGTTTGCTTCATAAAACCTCTGAGAGATGAAAGATTACAAACCTCTCACTTTGTTTTTACTGTAACATTCATCTTATGGCAAACGTGATTCTATATCTTTACACTTAACTTCCTGTATATTATACTGTATTATATATACTATATATTATATTGTTCTATATTATACTCTTATATTACTATCATATTATATTATACTGTCCTCTACTCTATTATATTCTACTGATCCCTGCTCTGTTCGACTGTATTGTGTTGCACTGTCCTCTACTCTACTATGTTATACTGTCTTAGTCTATTCTACTGTGCTCCACTCCATTCTATTCCTGAGCTTTTCTTTGATATTTCTTCTGGCATTGATGTACTAGGCCATGCCCCGACCCAGCGTGTGCGCACACACATACAATAGATAGATCAGCTGATAAGAAGACATTAAGGTCAATGCTGCTCTGCTAGCTGTTAAGATATAGGGTAATGAATGCTTATGTTTGATCGTGGGTTATTTCAGTCTTATTAAGGTAAGGCAATGACGTCAGCAATAGACAGGTATTGATATCGACGGGAAAATGAGTAAAGTCGTCATTAATGGCCAATCGGAGGTCCACTATTCATGTCGCCAGGCAGGAACTACAACACACTAGGGCGTGCGGCCCCTTTAAGATGTGTTTTGGCTTTGCACGTGCGCTCCATATATGGGAGAGGTGGTAAACTGAAGCAGCTCGAGCTCGCTCGCTTTGACCGATAGTTACCCCTTCTCAGTCTCTCCTCCTCTCCTCCTTTCCTTATCTCCTCGTTCCCTCCTCCTCCTCTCCTCCTCTCTATAAAACCCTGGCGGTGGAAAAAAGGACACTTCTGAGTCTCAACAGCTGAGAACAATAGAGGAGACCAAAGTTACGGTGGACCCGTTGTTTTCTATAACGGAGGATTTACATTGGATGAGAGGAGACATCGTTTTGAGTCCGCAGGGGTCCGGAGACAGGTTGGTGGAGTCACTTGGTTTACTTTATTCAGCTTAATCGTTTTTGGGACTTTCTTTGTGTTCATGACACCTGGTATGAGTGGTTTTGTGTGACAGTCCAATTAGACTATTGTAATGTTGTATTGTTGTTATAAGCAGTGTTTTGGGGCTTTGATGTTGTTCATGTCGGCTGAGAATATCAATGTAGAAGTTATTCTGCTCGACAGTCACCCTGTCTGCGGTCAGCAAGAAGATTCACTGAAAATTGGGAGTTAGGATGAATTTGAATCATATGCATCAGATAAAGGGTTTTAAACAGTTTCAGTCAACTGTCCAGACGTTGTTTTCGACAGCTTTCCTTTATGTGTGTGTGTGTGTGTGTGTGTGTGTGTGTGTGTGTGTGTGTGTGTGTGTGTGTGTGTGTGTGTGTGTGTGTGTGTGTGTGTGTGTGTGTGTGTGTGTGTGTGCTTTTGTGTGCTTTTGTGTGTTTGTATCGGGGATCTGGTTGAGTGTGGAGCATCTGACCGAAAGTAACCCCCCCCCCCCTTAACGGAACCAGAACAATGAAATAAAGCCATCATTTGATTTGATTTGAAAGACATCGGACCCAACGGGCTGAGGATAAGACGCAGCCTTCTTGTGTGAACCGAAACACCATTTGCATTTCCGTTAATTTGTCTTCTGTAGGGTTTTCTTTATATCAAGTGCGTGTACGTCGACGTTGGTTATTGGTAGAAGGAAGCTGTGAGTGTTTCTCACATGTGTTCCTCCTTCTAAATCCCTCTGATCGCTGCTTTATTCATAGTTTATCTGATTAAAGTCTTCTTGGTTCGTTTCATCTCATCTCTCTCGCAATTGTTGAACATATACGAAACTACTCGTATCATGCCGATGACACCACTTAGCTTTTAAACCAATGCGATCAAATGTTAGTTGATAGTCGATCGATTATGCAGTTGCGCATATGGTCGAAAAATAATCCTCTTTCTCTGTGTGATCGCACGTGAGCACGAGCGGATGGTAAACAAGTGAAGAGCTGCAGCACTGGCTCCGGCCGCTAGGGGCGCGTTGCACCATTTGGACCTGCAGCCATGCACTTCAAAGAGAATGTTGTTGTTGTTCGTTGCTTTACCTAAAAATAGACTTGTATCTCAAATCGATTCGGGAGATTGATTTGAGAGTAAAGCATTTCCACGATGTGAACATTTTCTATGGTGGTTAATGGTGGACTGATTCATGAATACATTCATATTCAATTAATGTCATCATAGTTTTTCTTCGATTGCTACAACTTGCATTCTGTTCACATATAACTAACGTTAGTCAACTTGCATGTCCACGTTTCTAACAGGGATTTTCATCCTATATTGAATCTGTTGTGTCATGCTTACCGAAAATCCTTTATCGAAACCTGTCATGAAAATGACGTAATGCCAAGTGGGAAAAAAATGGCAATAAGTGTAGTAGGCCTAGTGCAGTTTTATCAGGAATTGTTTGTAACCAGAACCTCTCATTTAAACAGAGAGCGAGGGAGCGAAGGAAGGTAGATTGGGAGAGAGGAGAGGGAGATAGAGCGAGCAGTGTGTGTCGGTTTATTGTTTGTTGATCTGAGGATAAAAACAAAACAAAAAACATCAGGCAGATATTTAAATAAGTCGGTTAATTTAAACCGCAGGAATGCATTGCACATTCAATCATCATCTGCTATGCCACTGAAACAACCTTTTTTTTTACCACATTTTGGTAACATATTTTCCTGTGTGACCAACGTTTTGAGGGCGGTGAAGTTCACTTCTAACAATGTTTTATAAATCTGTATTTTTTAAAGGATCATGAGGTGAACTTTGGTCAGTTTACCAGGGGATTCGTAGAAGTGGAGTAACAGGCGGTCCCAGGCTGGGAGCGATGCCCTTTATCATGGTGGTGCTGTGGTGTTGAAGGGTGGTGGCGTGATGTTGTGTCAATCAGGAATGACCGCTCTTCCAAAGTCCTTTACCACAAATACTGAGTCACACAGCGGCCAACATGGATAGAGAACCCTCACAAAGATGGACACAAAACACACAAACCTAGCACACAACGATGGACACACACACAAACACCCCTAACACGGACAACCCTAACACACACAGATGGACACAAAAATACAACCCTCCCCACACAGATTTACACTCACACACAAATAGATGGAAACACACACAATACGAACAGATATAGGGGGACACACTTGCACAACCCTGACTCACGCAAATCACTAACAGATACAAATATATACCGACTAGCCCACTTAAAGGAACATAAACCACCAACCCTAAAGCACACACACACAGATTTACACAAACACACAACCCTAACACAAACAACCCTAACCCGCGCTGAGCAACAGTCGGACAGTTATTGGAACAACTGTGTCTCTTTAACCCTATCCCATCATCAAGCCCAGCCTAGAGGCTTAACGCTGGAGACAGACGGACAGAGACTTGTACCGCATACTCAAAATGTCCGCCAACAACAACCACAGGAGAAACTAAACACACGCAGTTGGCAGCACGCACACTTGAATAAACACAACCCTCTCTAACCTAACCCTAACATAACCTTCTCTAACCTAACCTTCACCCGAACGCTAAACATTACTCCCTCTAACCTGATGCCGAACCCTAACCATCTCTGGCCCCATACCTACTTAACCATCTCTAACCTAACCTAAACTTATCCATACCTAACACAATACCTAAACTGAACCATGTCTATCCCAAAATATACTATTTACCATCTCTAACCCATAAAATAAACTTTACTACCTCCATCCCACAACCTTAATTTAACCATCTCTACCCTAATATCTTAAAATTACCATCTCAAACTTAATACATAAACTTAAAGGTACAATATGTAACAATGAAACCAGGTGTGTCTCCGCCCCCTCCTCTCCAGACCCGAAGCTCACGCGGGTTACCAGGTTGAGAATACAAGCTCAATATTTTATTTTGGCAGTAACAAGCGACCATGAGTCCTATACTGTAAGCTGAACAGCTAACGTACACAGGAATGGATTCTACCCAGGAATTTGTATGCCAGATAGAATCGAGTACATCCTTACATTATCCAGTTTGTTTGCTGGCTCAATATTGTTTGCTTCCTATCTGCAAACCTTGGTTCTCTGAGACCAGGGAGTCATAACACACAGGACCAAACAAGAACAAATGTTCAGACACAGAGCAGACTTTTCAAAGAGAACGTACTTGCTGTAGCATTGTTGTTGGAGTAGCCAGTAGTATGTTTCTTGAATATCTAAGGTTATGATTGAGTACAGTACATTTGTTACACTTTAACCATCTCTAACCTATCACCTAAACTTAAACAAATTTACTGAATCTCAATCCAAACCAAACATTATACACCCAGACACCCTATAAACACATTTGGTCTGCAGGTCTTTATAATGCTTATTCAAAATGTTGAAATATCAGCAGATCCTAGGAAAGTGTGTCACTATGTTGACTCCATCCCATCGCGCCCACATCATGAACACTGACCTTTGGACCTGTGGTAAAGCTAACAGTGAGGGGGCATAGCTATGTCTAGGGGATCTAGGGGGGATAGTGCTACATCTAGTTAGGCTTGATGCTGGTATAGCTACTTCTAGTTAGGCCAGAGGAGGTATAGCTACTTCTAGTTAGGCTAGAGGCGGTATAGCTACTTCTAGTTAGGCTAGAGGCGGTATAGCTACTTCTAGTTAGGCCAGAAGGGAAAGCTACGTCTAGTTCAGCTAGAGGGGGTATAACTACGTTTAGTCACGCTAGAGAGGGTATAGCTACATCTAGTTCTCCGTTTATCTGCAGCAGTGTCCCGGGTCAAGCACCGTTTTGGACGGTTGGTGTGTCCTCCGTAGGTGTGTTTGTTCTGCTCCGATGTCTAGGGTTGATGTTGATGTTGATGATGGTGATGACCTTTTGGCATTACACGGTACAGTAGTGTACATGTTATAGACATGCTAGAAGTATAGTAGCAGCATTATTAGCCCTGTATCATCTTCTCTGTTGTGTGAAAACTAGACAGCTGAAGTTCTCTGTTTTGTCCGTCTCCTTCTTCCTCCCCCTCTATCTCTCTCTATATCTCTCTCTAGTGAGATACTGAGCACGCTCAGTAGGCCAGAGTAGCGGACAACATGGCCGTCTCTACTCAGCTTGGTTTACTGCTGTGGAAGAACTTCACGTTTCGCCGCAGACAGACCGTAAGTAACATCTCTTTAACCTCATCAAAGTCTTTACCAAACCAACAGCAACCAGAAACAACCGACAAATGGGCTCAAACCAAAAACCTTTAAGCTGTGGGTCCACTCCACCATGAGACTTTCCTGAGAAGAAAACTTTAACACATGGCTAACTACAAGGCCTAACTACAACCGGCCTGCTGTGACTGTACCAGAACCAGAGCACCTCTGTGCGGGTCTAGAACTAATCTCTTACAGAACCAGGGCTCCTCCATTGCTGGGAGATGACGGTGAGAAGACAGGAAGTGAGTAGCTTGTTTTGCGTCATGCTGGAAATATACAAACCACAGAGAGAGGAATCGGGACTGATGGTCAGACACGTGAAGATGACACATCTGAAAAGGCTTTGTGTTGCCCAGCACCTTCCCTCTTCCCTCTCTGCCCAGAGAGCACCGCAGCCGGACACCAGCCCCACACTCTTTCATGGATACTTCCCTCTTTCTGCGGGTTGTGAAATCATACAAATGACTCAAAGTCTTTTACATTTTTACATTTTAGTCCCTTGGCAGACGCTTTTGGAACTATCAGTTGTGTTATCATTGCAGGGGCACCGGGTGCTTATCTCGCTGTGTCTGCTACACGTAGCCAGCAGCAAAGTCAGGGCAGACAGCTCCCTGGCCTCCATTTTCTCGTCAGGCATGAGACTGCTATTCCTTTATGATTTACTAACAAATAACATGTTCATTTACTTTATGAGTAGTTAGTTACAGTATATGGATGAGAGATAGTGTTATTCTTTAGTAAATCATGAAAGAATAGCAGAGGGTGGTTTGGATGTCTCCTGCTTGAGAAGAAGGTGGGGGCCAGGAAAATGAAGTCTGTACGTTTTAGGTCATGCATCTGGCACATCAGAAATGACAATAAGAAGAATGAAAGAGCGATGTAAGAGAGATAAATGCAATCAAATTAATATATGTCTACACAATAAGAGTGCCTAAATACGTAACATGCCATTATTTAATGAATCTACTTTTCTACTACTCCTATTTTGTGTATTGATATTCTCAATAATAATATTATTAACACTAATAAGAATGAGAATACTAGTACTCATAATATTAACCGTATTGTTCTATCCATTGGGATTGGAAGCCACAGAGTAGGCCTGAACCACCAATAGAAACAGATGGAGCAGTCTGGACCTAGAAAACATGTCTCTCTCTCTATCCCATTATATCTCTTATACTCTCTCTCTCTCTCCCTCCCTCCTAATGTCTCTCTCTCTCTCTCCCTCCCTCTCTATCTCGTAATGTCTCTCTCTCTCATGTTAACCCATATACTGTCCACCAACATTCACAGGGTGGGATTAGTGGCTGAAAGACGACAGCTGACACCCCAACCCCCACCAAACACACACACACACACACACACACACACACACACACACACACACACACACACACACACACACACACACACACACACACACACACACACACACACACACACACACACACACACACAAACACGAACAAACGCACAGATACACACACACACACACACACACACACACACACACACACACACACATACACATTATAATGGCGTGGTAGGGGTGTATTTGTTTTGCTATGTGAATGTGCTGACGTGCCACATGACCAATGGACCAAGAAGAAGAATTCCTTGCAGGGAAAATTGTAACAAATAGTTAAAGTGTAGGCAAAGGTTAACAGGCAAAGGTTCACATGATTTTTTTTTTTGGGGGGATTTATTTGCTGAGAAATTATTAAAAGGTTTTGTTTTGATCTCTTCTATCATCTCCTTATCTCCTCTCCCTCTCTCTTCTCTCCACTCTCCTTGCTCTCTTCTCATCTCTTCTCTCCTCTCCGCTCTCCTCCTCTCTCCTCTCTTTCTATAATTGTCTCGCCTCCTCCTCCCTCCTCCTCTCTCTTCCTCCCTCCTCCTCTCTCCTCCTCCCTCCTCCTCTCTCCTCCTCTCTCCTCCTCCCTCCTCCTCGCTCCTCTCAGGTCCAACTCCTGGTGGAGATCGTGTGGCCTCTGATCATCTTCTTCATCCTGATATCCGTGCGGTCACACTACCCAGCCTATGAGCAACATGAGTGTGAGTACGACACCACACACACACACACACACACCAGTTCTCCTCTTCTTCTCCTCACCTTCTAGGTTCTGCTCCCAGATTCAATTACCTTTTAAGATTAGATAAAATAAGATTAGATTGTATCAATCCCAGATGGAACATCCAGGTGTCAGTAGTACAGGACAGAAGTAACATTTAAAACAGAGAGTTAGGTTTTAAGACTACAGTCAGGTTATGTTAGAGTTAGGGTACATTTTTTTGATTAGTGCTAGGTCTGTTTAAGGCCTGTGTTTTGAGGTTAGTCAGGTTGGGGGGGGGGGGGGGGGGGGGTGCTAGGGTAAGAGTTGGGCTGTGGGTTCGCGTGAGAACCATGATATTGGATTAGTGTGCCCTATGAGGCACGAGGTCTAAGGGCTCTTCAAGACCAGCTTTATAAATAGATGTTCCCTGGTCCACCAGGAGCCTGATAAAGATAGATTGAGATGGGTCTGGGCTTCTCATCTTGAATATTAGACTAGGAGGACGCTAACACAGCCTTGACACTCTACACCCAAGCTATCGCAATGGACTTATACACTGTTTACTCTTAGAGTAAATAGAAAGCATGGGAATGTTCATTTATTTACTTGATGCTTTGCGCCAAATCCGTTGACCTTGCAACATTCAAACATTTAGGAGCAACTGAAGAAAATGAATTCTGCCCAATCCAAATATCCAAATGTTACCAGGTCAGAGTGCATGGATAGCTGTAGAATTCAAAGTAAGAGTTTGTGTTTTTATGGTTTTACATAAAAATATATATATACCGGTCTATATTAAGATATATGGCTGGATAT